>NW_022631115.1:357146-564320 GCF_010015895.1 Lontra canadensis
TTTAGTACTCTGAATATATCATGCCAGCTCTTTCTGGCCTGCCAGGTCTCTGTGGATAAGTCTGCTGCCAATCTAATATTTTTACCATTGTATGTTACAGACTTCTTCTCCCGGGCTGCTTTCAGGATTTTCTCTTTGTCACTAAGACTTGTAAATTTGACTATTAGGTGACGGGGTGTGGACCTATTCTTATTGATTTTGAGTGGGGTTCTCTGAACCTCCTGGATTTTGATGCTTGTTCCCTTTGCCATATTGGGGAAATTCTCTCCAATAATTCTCTCGAATATACCTTCTGCTCCCCTCTCTCTTTCTTCTTCTTCTGGAATCCCAATTATTCTAATGTTGTTTCGTCTTATGGTGTCACTTATCTCTCGAATTCTGCCCTCGTGGTCCAGTAGTTGTTTGTCCCTCTTTTGTTCAGCTTCCTTATTCTCTGTCATTTGGTCTTCTATATCGCTAATTCTTTCTTCTGCCTCATTTATCCTAGCAGTGAGAGCCTCCATTTTTTATTGCACCTCATTAATAGCTTTTTTTATTTCAACTTGATTAGATTTTAGTTCTTTTATTTCTCCAGAAAGGGCTTTTATATCTCCCGAGAGGGTTTCTCTAATATCTTCCATGCCTTTTTCGAGCCCAGCTAGAACCTTGAGAATCGTCATTCTGAACTCTAGATCTGACATATTACCAATGTCTGTATTGATTAGGTCCCTAGCCTTTGGTACTGCCTCTTGTTCTTTTTTTTGAGGTGAATTTTTCCGCCTTGTCATTTTGTCCAGATAAGAGTATATGAAGGAGTAAGTAAGATACTAAAAGGGTGGCAACAACCCCAGGAAAATATGCTTTAGCCAAATCAGAAGAGATCCCAAATGTGATGGGGGGGGGGGAAGGGGATAAAAAGAGGTTCAGAAAGAAAAAAAAGAAAAAAGATAAAAGAAACATAAAAAAAGAAAACCAATAATGAAAAAAATATAAAAAGGAAAAAATATATATATTAGATAAATTAGTTAAAAAACATTAAAAAAGAAAAGGGTAAAAGTTTAAAAAAATTTAGCAGAAGAAGAGAAAAAAATTGAAAAAGAAAAAAAATTAAATTAACTGCAAGGCTTAAGAATCATGGGGAGAAAGCCATGAGTTCCGTGCTTTGCTTTCTCCTCCTCTGGAATTCCGCGGCTCTCCTTGGTATTGAAACTGCACTCCTCGTAAGTGAACTTGGTCCTGGCTGGGTTTCTTGTTGATCTTCTGGGGGGAGGGGCCTGTTGTAGTGATTCTCAAGTGTCTTTGCCCCAGGCGGAGTTGCACCGCCCTTACCAGGGGCCGGGCTGAGTAATCCGCTCGGGTTTGCTTTCGGGAGCTTTTGTTCCCTGAGCGCTTTCCGTAGAGTCCGGAGGACGGGAATGAAGATGGCGGCCGCCCAGTCTCCGGCCCGGAGGAGCCGAGAGCTCGGGGTCCCACTCCTCAGTGCGCCCTCAGGGAACAGCGTCCAATTGCTCCCGTCACCCTGGCCTCCGGCCGCGCTCCGAGCTCACCGAGCCTGCGACTGGTTCAAGGTAACCCCGAGCTGAGAGTCACTCCTCGGCTCCGTCTCTGTAGCCGGCTTCCCCGTTCTAATACCTGCAAGCTCTGCGACACTCAGACACCCCGATCCTTCTGTGACCCTGCGGGACCTGAGGCCACACTGGCCCCGCGTGGGCTTCACCCCATTTAAGCCTCTGGAGCGATGTCCCTCAGCGGAACAGACTTTTAAAAGTCCTGATTTTGTGCTCCGTTGCTCCGCCGCTTGCCGGGAGCCGGCCCCTCCCCCCGGGGTCTATCTTCCCGTCCCTTTGGATTCACTTCTCCGCCAGTCCTACCTTTCAGAAAGGGGTTGATTTTCTGTTTCTAGAATTGCTGTTCTTCTTCTCTTCGATCTCCCATTGGATTTGTAGGTGTTTGCAATCTTTAGATAAGCTATCTAGCTGATCTCCCGCCACCTGAAGTAGTCTCAGCTGCTACTTCTCCGCCATCTTGACTCCTCCCTCACATATAATTATTTTTAATAGTATCTTACAACCATTTGTATTTCTGTGATAGCATATTGTCTAATCTCCACATACTTGATTTTTTAAAATTTTCTTCTTGTAATTAATTTCTAGTTTCATATCGTTCTGCTCAGAAAAGATGCTTGATGTGGTTTCAGTCTTCATAAATATATTAAGACTTTTTTGTGGCCTAACATGATCTATCAGGTGAAAGTTCCATGTATGTTAGAGAAGAATGTGTATTCTAATGCTTTTGGATGGAATATTCTGTATATATTTCCATTATGTCCATCTGATCTAATGTGTGGATTACAGCCAATATTTCCTTATTAATTTCTTTTTCCAGAGAAGGAAAAAAAGAGAATTAAAATGGTACTATTAAAAAAAAAAACTATTTAAAAGCAATAGTGGAGGAATTGGGAGAATAAAAATTAGATACATCATAAGGGAAAAATAGATAAGTGCTAGAAATGAATCCTTCTTTATCAGAATCACATTAAATGTAAATGGATGAAATCAACTATTAAAAGATAGAAATCATCAGATTGGGCATTTAAAAAAGCAAAGCAACAAAGAAAAAAATAAATGAATTAGACTCCATCAAAATTAAAATTATTGTGTATCAAAGGAATACTCCTGCAAGAATGAAAAGACAATCCACAGGATGGAAGAAAAAAATTGCTAATCATTTATCTGCTAAGGGATTAATCTCTGGAATATATGAAGAACTCCTACAACTTAACAACCACAACAACAAAACCAATTCAAAATGGGCAAAGGATTTGAATAGGCATTTCTCCATATATACAAGATATACAAATGACAGTTAAACATATGGAAAGATAGTCAACATCATTAGTCATTAGGAAAATTCCAGATCAAAACCACAATGAGATACTACCTTATACACTTCGAGATGGTTATTATGGAAGAAATGGAAAATAACAAATGTTGAGGATGTTGAGAAATTGGAACCTTTGTGAAGTGTTGGTGGGATTGTAAAATAGTGCAGCTGCTATGCAGAACATTTTGACAATTCTTCAAAAAGCTAATTAGAGAATTACCATGTGATTCAGCAGTTCCTCTCCTAGGTATATGTTCAAAGGAATGGAAAGCAGGGAATGAAACAGATTCACATACCAATGTTCATAGCATCATTATTCACCATAGCCAAAAGGTGGAAAAACTAAGTGTCCATCAACAGATGAAGAGAGTAATAAGAGTAATATGTACCCACCATGGAATATTATTTAGCCATGAAAAGGAATGAGGTTTGGATGCCTGGGTGGTACAGTCAGTTGGGCATCCAACTCTTGGTTTCGCTTCAGGTCATGGTCTTGGGGTAATGGAGTTGGGCCCCATGTCAGGCTCCACACTTGATATGGAGTCTGCTTGAGTTTCTCTCTCCCTCTGCCCATCCCCCTGCATGCTTGTTCATGCTCTTTCTGTCCCTCTCTCTCAAAAATAAATATTTTTAAAAAAGGGGGTGGGGAGATGGAAGTTCAAATATATGCTACAAAATGGATGTGAACCTTGAAAACCTTATGTGAAATGAAATAATTCAGAAACAAAAGGACACATATTGTATGATTCCTTGTATATAACATACCTGGAATAAGCAAATTCATAGACTCAGATAAAAGAAGTTAACATATGGGTTAGGACTAAGGGAAATGGGGAGTTATTGTTTAATGGACATAGAGTTTCTGTTTAGGGTGATGAAAAATTTTGGAAATAGTAGTGATAGTTGCACAATCTTATAAATATGATTAACGCCAGTGAATTTTACACTTGAAATGTTTAACATGGCAAGTATTATGTTATACATATTATTCACAATTTTTAAATTAATAATGTTTTATCCTAAAAACTCCTGAACTTTATACCTCGGGTGAATTGTATATGTGAGTTATATCTAAATAAAGCTATTTTTTAAAAGTATCTATTGATATTAATGTCATAGATAACTGTTACTATGGAAAATAACAAATCTTAAACTATTTTTAAAATTTGGTTCTAACCTTGTCCTGGTCTCTTCAGCTGAAAATAAGCTCTTCTTCAATTTATATACAAGATTATTTGTATCTTTCTTAACTAATAACTTCCTACCAGGAATGATGTGTATTTCCAGTAGAGGCAATTTGAGAATAATGATAGCATGATTATCTCAAGAGATGCAGAAAAAGCATTTGACAAAATCCAACACCTTTTTACAAAACATTAAACAAACTAGAAGTGGAAGGAAAGTTTCTCAACCCGATAGTGGGCATGTACAAAACACCCCCAGCTAACATTATATTTAATAATGAAAGATTGAATGGTTTCCCTTTAAAATCGGGAATAAGAATAGGAAATCTGCTTTTACCACATCTACTGAACAGTTTACTGGAATTTCTACCTAAGGCAATCAGGCATTAAGAGGAAATAAAAAGTATCCAGATTGGAAAGGAAGAAATAAAACTATCACTTTTTATAGATGACATGATCTTAAATGTGGAAAACACTAAAGAACTCACTAAGAGGCCATTAGAAGTAATAAATAAGTTCAGCAAGTTTGCAGAAAAAAATCAATCAATTAAAATCAGTTAAACTTCTGTACACTTGCAGTGAACAATCTGAAAATGAAATTAAGAAACAATTCTGTTTATAATAGCATAAAAAATAAAAATTTTAGGAATAAATTTAACAAAAGTACAGTATTTATGCTCTGAAAACTATAAGACATTGTTGCGAGAAATTAGTATTGTTAAGATGGCAATACTCACCAAACTGATAGATTTGATACAATACCTATCAGAATCTCAGCTGGCTTCTTTATAGAAATCAGCCAATCCTGAAATTCATATGTATACTCACAGGACCCAGAATACCCAAAACAATCTTGAAGAAGATGAACAAAGTTGGAAGACTCATGCTTCCCAATTTTAAAACTTAATACAAAGCTGTAGTAATGAAGTGTGTTACTGTCATAAGGATAAACATAGACCAGTGGAATAGATTAGAAAACCCAAAAATAAACCCATGTACCTATGGTCAGTTGATTTTTGTCAAGGGTACTAAGGAGAAAGAATGGAGAAAGAATAGTTTTTTCAACAAATGTACTGCTGGATACCCACATGCAAAATAATGAAGTTGGATGCTCACCTGACACCACATAAAAGTAACTCAGTATAAATCAAAGACCTAAATGTAAGAGCCAAAGTATAAAAATCTTAGGAGAAAAGATAGAACTATATCTTCATAATTTGGATTTGGTAATAGATTCTTAGATATGTCACTAAAAGCATAAACAACAAAAGAAAGATAAATTGCATATCATCTAAATTAAGAAATTTTATGATTCAAAAGATACTATCAAAGTGAAAAGTACATTATGCTAAGTGAAATAAGGTAGACACACAAAAAGATAAGTACTGTATGATCTCATTTACATGTAGAATCTAAAAATGTCAAACTCATGAAAAACAGAGTAGAAGAGTGGTTACCAGGAGCCTAGGGGTCAGGGGAATGGGTAGGTGTTGGTCAAAGGAGTCAAACTTTGAACTGTAAGAAGAATAAGTTCTGGAGACTTGATCCACAACATGGTGACTACAATTAATAATACTATATTGTATATTTGAAATGAGTAAATCTTGAGTGTTCTCATCACCAAAAAAAAGAAAGGTAATTATGCATGGTGATGGATATGCTAATTAGCTTGACTGTGGTAATCATTTCACAGTGTGTTCGTATATAAGAACATCAGGTTGTACACTTCAAATATACGCAATTGTTATTTGTCATTTATACCTCAGTAAAGCTAGAAGAAAAACGAAAGTGAACCTACAGATGGGAGGCAATATTTGCAAATTATAGCTTTATATAAGTGACTTGTGTATAGAGTATATAAAGCGTTCTTACAACTCAATAATAAAAAAGACAATCCATTTCTTAAGGCAAAGAGTATAAACGGATGTTTCTACAAAGAAGACATATAAATGCCAATAAGAGTAAAGATTAAAGAGGCACCCAAGTTGGTTAATGGGTTGGGCAGCTGACTCTTGATTTTGGCTCAGGTCATGATCTCAAGGTCCTGGGATAAACCCACCTCAGACTCTGCACTCAATGGGGAGTCTGCTTGAGGATTCTCTCTCTCCCCCTCCCCCTGACTCAGACACATGTTGCACACTCTTTCTAAAATAAATAAATCATTTTTAAAAAGAGCGATGATAAGTTCATGGGTTGTCAAATCAGGCTGCCTCTATTTAAATCTTGGTCCACTGCTTATTAGCTGTGTACTTTCAGGGAATTACTGCACTTCTTTTTGCATCAAAGGATCTTCTATGAGGTGCACAGGACTTAATGAGCTGGAAGGTGTCGGGCATATAGGAAGCATGAATTGTTAGCTGCAGTTGGCCCCCTTTATTTGTCTTCATAAACTTAGTCATACCATAGTACCATCACTACCAACTTAGGAGACTGGAGCCCTGTTAGTCTTGGCCTTTTTGCTGATCTGCTATGCAAATCATGCAGTCTTTACCTCTAAAATGAAGATAATTCTGTATAGCTAACTTTCTTCCCAGAATAATTATAAGAATCATATGAGGTGATTTAAGGAGAATTAATTTATAAAGTGCTCATTTAATTAATGTATAAAATGCAAATCATTGTAATAATAAACATAATTATTAAACATGATGATAAACATAATAACAGTATACATTATTATGCTTTCCCTCTCCTAATAGACTAAACTCTTTATCAAGCTAATCCTATTGTTATTTGTGTCTGTTGGTATACTGAGTAATTTCTTGTATATAATCAGTGCTTGGTAAATGCCCTGGGGGACAATTTAATTGAAATAGTCTAGGGGCACCTAGATGGCTCAGATGGTTAAGCATCTGCCTTCAGCTCAGGTCATGATCCCAGGGTGCTGGAATCAAGTTCCGCATCAGGCTCCCTGCTCAGGGCCTGCTTCTCCCTCTCCTGCTGCTGCTCCCCCTGCTTGTGCTCTCTCACTCTCTCTGTCAAATAAATAAAATCTTTAAAAACAAACAAAAAAAAAAGAAATAGTTTAAACTTTGAAATATTATAAAATACCTGGATATTATTTGGTTTTCCTGAGAGGATGCTATATAATATCAATAATCTATTTGGTTTTTTTTTTTAAGATTTTATTTATTTATTTGACAGACAGAGATCACAAGTAGGCAGAGAAACAGGTAGAGAGAGAGGAGGAATCAGGCTCCCTGCTGAGCAGAGAGCCCGATGCGGGGCTCAATCCCAGGACCCTGGGACCATGACCTGAGCCAAAGGCAGAGGCTTTAACCCACTGAGCCACCCAGGGTCCCCTATTTGGTTTATTTTGACAAAGATAACCTAGATAATCTTTACTGTTACAAATATTTACTAAGGTATAAATACTATAGCTCCTCAGAGTGATAGTTTACAACCTTAACATACATATATCTTTATGTATATATAAGTTTTAGGGTGCCAAGAATTAAATTAGTAGGTATTATCAATAATAAACTTGTGAAAGCAGATATAAACACTAGTTCAATCCTTACATTATTTTCTTTGGAGATCTGCTTTGCAAATGAGAAATGTTTAAAGACAAAAATGGAATATGGAAAAGGCTTCTATTCAGATAGGTCTGTTTCTATCTTACACTCTCACACACGTTGACTTTGTGACATTGTCTCTGATGGAGCTAGAGCTTTGCCGTTACCTGCCCCCAAGGGAGCCCACTAAATAGAGTACAGAAAGAAATGAGCATTAAATGATCAATACCCTATGAATAGAAGAAAATGACTCCATCACTGATGAAAACAAATCTTTATGTGCTTTATCTTTATATTAACAAACAAGACCATTTTGTATTTGTTAAGCAGAAAGTCATTCACAAGGACACGTGGGTGGCTTACTCTGTTAAGTGTCTACCTTCAGCTCAGGTCATGATCCCAGGGTCCTGGGATGGAGTCCCACATCTGGCTTCTTGCTCAGCTGGGAGTCTGCCTCTCCAGCCTGCTGCTCCTCCTACTTGTGCTCCCTCTCTTTGACATACAAATAAATAAAATCTTAAAAGAAAAAGTCATTTGCTTTAAGATTTAGATAGTAAGTTTGACACAGATTAGCCTATAGTATAAAATGACTTGAAGTTCTATTTAAAAAAAGGTATCTAAATTATGAAGTGAAACTTCTTCACGATGAACTTTTGAGAGCCAAGTCCAGTTGCTGCTTGTCCTGATTGTCCCCGGTAGGGTTCAGCATAGTGCCGGGCAATGTCAAATCTGGGGAGACAAGGAAGTGTGGGTGGATGCAGAGGTGGGTGGTTGTAGCTAAGTTTATGTTTCAAGCTGATATGACTAACCTTCAGGAATGGAGAGTTGACAGTATAATGGCACATTGATTTCTCTGTGGCTCCACACTTCTTCAGATAGGGCATGCTTAGGAATCCTCTGTGATAACCCGGGAGTGTCAGGATGTGTTGAGTCTGTCATGAAAGTGATGGCTGCCCAAACATGCCCCTGTTCTACACCCACATTTGTGGGGGCCACATTACAATCTGAGGCCAGAGCCAGGCAGCTCTCAGGAGGACATGTGAGAGGGGCCAAGTCTAGTACAAGGTAATGGGAACAAGACAGAGGAGAAACTAAGCTTGGGTGGTGTCATCCCTCCCCCTGATTAATCCTTACCTGGACTTACAGCATTCAGATAGTTCTAGCATCTCAGAGAAAGTTTTCTTTTGCAGGGGCACAGTCTTACTTTCTAAGGGTGAAAAACTGTATATATGTTTCTGACTCTGGTTAGTGTAATGTCTCTCTCATGGGAGGTTTGTAGCTCACCTTGGGGTGTTATTTTGATATTAGCATATAACACACCCTGCTATGGTTTTGCTGTGCTCTGGTTGCTATGTGACATTGTGAGGTTTCTGCTGTCCTTATTTGCTCTAATTTCTTTGTGAAAATAAGCAGTGCCACTCAAGAGAAGTTATGCTTCCTCTGTAAAATTAAGTTTTGATCCCAGAATGTTTTTATTGCTTGTATAATTTAAAGCAGTGCCCTTCAACCGGAGTTGCACATTTGTCTAGTTTAACTGAGGTTTTTTCCATTTGAAGCTAGACTAAGCTTAGTATTTGCCTATTTGTGGTAATAATTAAACCGAGGCTTTGTATTTTTGAGGACAATATTTCTTGGTCTTATTTTACTGATTCTTTTATTTTAGTAGTGTCAATTTCAGCTCTTCTGTGATCATTGTCTTCCTAAATTCTTTTTAATTGCCATTTAGCATGAATCCTTTTGTTCTGAATTTCATAAATTTTCAACTGAAATTTCAGTTTGGAACATTTCGTGGATTTTAGAAAAACAATTTTCAATCCATTTCACTTACTTTTACCCCTTTCTATTCTCAGTACACTATTCAAAAACTATAGTCTATTCCTTGTATTTTGTGCCATCTCAGGTTTTATTGTTGAAATCAAAAGATTTAACCATTAAAACATTTTTATATATGAACATTATCTGTTTCTGTCGAGCTGACCTGCATTATTTATGGTGACCATTATTAGAATTCTTTTTTGTACCTTTTAAAGTATGTTGTTACCTTGTTGCCTTTATTCATCTTTAATGATCTGAATCTATTTACAAATTATTAAATTATTCAAGTGAATAGTTACTATGATGTTTATTGATAAAGTAGTTTTTTAACCAGTGTTTCTTCTCAATTAGAATTTAAAAACTAGACAACAAACCAAATAACAAACCAACAGTCTACTGTGTTTACTCATTTAAAATCAGTAAATCTTCAGCCTATCCTGAACCAGTTTCTTCTTCTGATAGCTCTAGTAAAAATTAGCATAAGTAAAAACTGAGTCACCACCTCTGACCTTTTGTTTGTCTCGGGTATTGGCACTTCATCTTTTTATTTCTAAGTTTCTGTGTTCTTTGAAAATGGTTCCCACAGTTGAGGTTTGTGGTTATTGACATCCTAGAGTTGAAGTAGGCTTTGTTACCTGTGTGTTTAGAAATGTATATATTTCTGATTAAAAATGGTACACCAAAGATTTATCAATTTATTTTTTTAAAAGATTTTATTTATTTATTAGAGAGAGAGATGGGGCACACAGAGGAAGAAGGGGCGGGAGATCCCTCAATCCCAGGACCCTAAACTCATGACCTGAGCCAAAGGCAGACGCTTAACCAACAGAGCCACCGAGGCGCCCCAAGATTTCTCAATTTCAGTAGTTTAAAAAGTATCATTGTTTTGTTTACATAACATTAAATTGTATTGAAATGATAGTTGTAAATGGTTTGTTATGAGAAAGATACTATTTTGAAAATTTTCTAGAATAATTTTTATAAATCCAAGGTCTTTGAAGAACAATATTTTATATAAAGCATTTTAATGTATCAAATAGTTTCATATCCATTATTCCTTAAAATGCTCTAATAAAAATGTTGCTATACCCACATACAAGACAAAATGGATTCTGTTGGTTTAGGTGATATAATCCAGATCATTTTGCTTGTATAGGACAAAACCTGATGCTTGAACCCAAATCTCTAGACTCATATTCTGTGTGCTGTGCCACCCTGCTGCTCTGAATAGACACTTTACACCTAGAAAAAATGTGGAGTGGTGTATTAGATGTTTCCAAAAATGTGTATACTGTTGACTTATTGATACTACGAGATGATACTATGAGATGCATAGGAGGCTTTGTTAAATCGATCAAGTGATGAAAAGTGTCAAATTGTAATTTTCTCTGTGGCAGTTGAGCTGTGGGCCCAGAGATTTACTGAATAATTTTTATCTCTTTCTTCCACTGCATGGAGTGAGATCTTTATTTTATTGTATAGCATCTGTTCCTGATTAAAACTCTTCAAAGTATAGGGATAGAGGGAACATTCCTCAACTTCATAAACTCTATCTATGAAAAACCCACAGAGAATATAATTCTCAGTGGGGAAAAACTGACAGCCTTCCCGCTGAGATCAGGAACACCACAAGCATGCCCACTCTCGCCACTGTCATTCAGCATAGTACTAGAACTCCCAGCAACAGTAATCACACAACAAAAAGAAATAAGAGGTATTCAAATTGGCAAAGAAGAAGTCAAACTCTCCCTCTTCGCAGATGACATGATACTTTATATGGAAAACCCAAAAGACTTTACCCTCAAACTACTAGAACTCATACAGCAATTCAGTAATGTGGCAGGATACAAAATCAATATATAGAAATCAGTTTTTTAATACGCTAGCAATGAAAATATAGAAAGGGAAATTAGAGAATCGATTCCATTTACTGTAGCACCAAGAACCATAAGATACCTGGGAATAAACTTAACAAAAGAGGTAAAGTATCTGTACTCAAGGAGCTACAGAACACTCATGAAAGTAACTGAAAAAGACACAAGAAAAATAGTGGAACATGTTTTAATGCAGCAAAGTAGCTGAAAGGTGATAATCAGCCTTTTGAGTGTTAGAGTCACAAACCCAACTCTGTAGAGAGATGGTACTGTCATAGCACAAATCTAAAATGGGGGGGGGCTATAAAATTGTGACGCTGGGGAAAAGAAAATGTTGAATCATAGGTAGGTGGGTCAGTTTGGTCATATTTTGAGAGTTACTCAAATAGGAAGTGATTGTTACATAATTTACCCAATGATTTGAGGCAATTTATTATTAAAATATTTATTTAAATGTTTATTTATACATATTAAAAAATACACTTTTATTGTGGGAAGAAAAAAGACACAACAATACAAAGAAAAACGTAAAACATTACCCGTATATAATCCTTTCATCTAGGGACAAATTGCTTAATTTTTTGGTGCAGATTATTCTAGCACTTTGTCTTTCTAAGAACATTATCTTAGTAAGATCCAGTCCTACCATTTTGGGATCGCATAGTTGTTATAGGCCTAAGTCTGTTTTTCTAATTAAACGGAATAACAGCAATGGTATAACCCACAATTTTATTAAATGTATTTTTTGAATTAGGATTTTAATGCTGTCACTCATATAGCTTTTTCATGATTTTTTTAATACTTTTTGTTAGAAATTTAGATTCTTTGCTATATCTATCTATATTAAATGAGTATAATTAATATTTTTATATATAAATCTTCTTCACATCTCTGATTATTTCATTAGTGTAGATTCTTTACAGTGACTTTGTTGAGTAAAACTATGAACATTTCTAAGACCTTTAATTATCCAGTTGTATATAGAAGTGGATTTGCTACAACAACCCAGAGAAAACTTAATTTTTCTAAGATATCCTATCTTTCATTGTAAAAATTACGTTAACCTCTAGAGATTTTAGAAATAGCCAGTATGTAGTAATATTAGCTCCTGTTTTAAAGAATAGCTAGTCTATGTGCCAGGCATTATACGTAAGTCATCTGCACGTGTGGCTTATATATACGTACCTAATCTCACAGTAACATCAATAGGTATGTATGATCTCCTTTTTACATATGAAAAAGGTCTGGAAATTGATGTAATTTGATTAAGACAAAATAGGCAATAAGTGGCAGAGCTAGAATTTAAACCCAAGTCAGTGTGACTTCAAATCACGTTTTTCTTCCTGTTTTGTTCTCCTTGTATTTCCTGTCAAGTTCTGGCAGAATTTTCATTTCCAAATAAAAGTGTGGGATCTGTGCCTTGAAAATAAAATTTACAACTACTGCCAGAAACATGGTGTTTCTTTCTTTAAATTGCCATTCCAGTGGCCCTGTGCCTTGAAAAGGAAATTATCAGATCAATGACTTATATTTGTCAAGAGAGCTAGACTTCTGGTTTACAAAGGAAGTTTATTCTCATATTTTATACCCTTCTGTGAATTCATCTTAAATGTTATTTACTATTCATTTTCAAACAGAAGTAAACTGCTCCACAATGTTATGTTTATTTGGATAAAAGGGGAATTAGACAAAGTGTATTCTGGGAATTTAAAAATAGTACACACAATTATAAATGTCAGTGTTCTGCAGTGGTTTTATCAGTTTCTTAGTCTAATTTGGATATGAATGTGAAAGAAAGACATTTGAACACAGTAAAAAAGTTGAAAATAAAGTATAAGCCTGAAACCTCTTATTTCTGAAATTGGCTTAATTCTTCAGTTTATAGAGGTTTCCTAGGACTTCTGTTTTTAAATTTTCCTTTTTTATTTTTTTATTTCTCACACACACACACACACACACACACACACACACGCACACACACGAAGAGAGAGAGAGAGCCGGGGAAGCCGCAGAGGGAGAGGGAAAAACGGGCTGTCTGCTGAGCAGGGAGCCCAATGCTGGGCTCAATCCTAGGACCCTGGGATCATGACCTGACCTGAAGGCAGATGCTTAACTGATTGAGCCACCCAGGCACCCCTTTAAATTTTTCTTCAAGTAAATTTGACGTTGATTGAGGGAGAAAGAATGCCCATTCACTCTTTAAATGACTGAGAAGATGGGCAGGATATTTTGCTATTTTTAAAAATTCATAACAAAAATCATTAACATTGTCTTGTCACCAACTTAGATTTAGTACCTATGTGCTGGTGTAAGTGTCCACAGTAGGGGACATGGGTAGTCCTAAAGTTTGTGAAGTTAGCCTTAGAAGTCACTGGGCATAGTAACCTCTTTCAAATCTAATCAATTAATGATCAAAAAGCATTTACTGATGAGTAGAATGTGGTATTGTTTATCCTGAAAATCAGAATTTTTAGATAGCTCCATGGAACTTTCTGCAGTGATGGGAGTGTGTTGTCCACTATGATAAGCATAGCCACATGGAATACTAGAAATTTGGCTCATGCAAATTATGGAATTGCATTTTAAAATTTATATTATTTAATTTAAATTTGATTAGCTACAAATGCTTGTGGCTACCTTATAGCCACAGGTGTAGAATGTGACTCTAAATGATCTGTTATCACCAGCGACCTTTGTGCAATTAAATTTAAATTTAACTTAAATTTAAAGTCCCTCCTTTGCAGTTTGTTAAACTGCCCAGCACTTGATAGGAACAAGAAGCATAATCTCCTATAGTCCCACCTAAATTTCATGCATTCTTGTTAGCCTGATCTAATCCTGTGGGGTAGCTAACCAACTCCTGTAAATTTGTATCACTTCCCCTTCTCATGCTTTGTTTCCTCCAGGAATAATGGCAGGAGCTTTCTTGCCAGTGTACAAGTGGTGAGTCTCATTCTTGTTCCAGGGAGGTAGCCTGGTATCTTGGAAAAAGAAGACACTAGCTTTAAAGCCAGATTCTTTATATTTCAGCCCTGGAATGGACCAGTGGTATAGAAGTGATTGTTATTTAGCCTCCTCTGAAGATTGGGTTAGTCATATTTATTCTATGGAGTGAAGACTGAAAGGACTGTGTACTAAGAGTATAGGCCAGTGCAGTAAGACCTAGCAGAATATTAAACATTAAGTATCAGTAGCAGAGAAAGTGTTAGGCAAATTAGCATATTGAGTGGGTAACAGAAAAGTAATATTTGCTTCTACCAACCTGTAATTCTAGTTAATCTTGGAAAGAAAATGGGCCTTGGAAATAACACTGAATAACCCTAGGCTTTGCCACACAGTAGACAGTGACTAATGTGAAATGACTGAAGATAAAACTCACAGTGGCAGCAGCAGCACTGACAGCTTCACGCCCTGAGCCCTTGCAGGTGTAAAGCTGAATGGAGAACACATCAGTTCATCAATTTCATTCTCACAAGAGATCTGTGGAGTACCTCTAGCTACTGTTAATACTCCCATTTTATAGAAACAGAGTTGTAGATGGAATTTGTGCACAGTCACACAGCTAATAAGTAGCAACACCAGGATTTAAATCTAAGACATCTTAGATCCAAAACTCCTATCTTCTCTCTGGCGTCTCAAATTACTGTGTGCTATGCAGGAGACATTCATGGGCCTGGATGCTCCCCCCTTAGAACTTTCATTTTTCCAAGCCCTCATTTTAAATCTGTACCATTCCCAGATTCCTACTTGGAATTGATTTAGCTATTTAAAAGTCACACATTTCTTTATAATGTATCTGGTAAATAGGAATAAATTTTTATTCATCAGCTTAGGAAACATCTGTTGTGTTCCTTGCTGATGTCAAGTACTGTTTGGTGCTCAAAAATCAAAGATAAAAATGAAACAGCTGATATATTTTAGTAGTTGAGGATTTCTTTGTAGCAACAGACAAAAAAACATCAGTGTAAAAATCATTCTCAGTGCACAGAGAAAGTAACAACTTTTCCAAAGAAGCTAGGACTGGCATTCATTCAAACAACATTTTTTGTTTTTGTTATTGTTGAACCAGCCCATCAAGACCTCTCACAGAGACATTTTAGAAAAGACTTCATTAATATGAAGAAGTCTATCCTCTGCCTCCCCATAGAAACCCATGTTCATTCTATTGTAGCACAAAGAATGTTTTACTGCACTTTGTTGCTTCCATGATGTATGGCCCTACATGGATCCTAAGCCCTCTCGACTCCACACTCAAATGGCCCAGCCTCTCCTGGTGTATACACTAGCCACATTTTGGCCTGGAGTAGGTAAGGCTTACAGATGAAACTAAACTGTAAACAAAATTGGTTGGTTTCTCCCAAGCATGTCTTCAGGGAAAAGAAAAATTAAACCTAGTTTATGTTCTTCAGGAAACTACAGTTCCTACTCCAATCTTCTTTAGTTAGTTAGCCCTTAGAAGAGGAAAGGAAAGAAGGAAGAAGGGAAAAGAAAATTCTGCTTGTCTTTGTTTCCTTTGGGTCACTGCCTTAATCCTATTAACCCATTAATCCTCTTCGCAACCACCACAGATTTGCGTGAATTCTTCCTGGATAGTAAACAAGCAAATTGCCCTTATTTTATGTTTCAGAATAGATAATTTGCTTTTTAAGGGGTTATGTGTCAATCACAATCACCCTTGTCAGCATATTCAGTGCAAAATATAGTCTTGATTTAATCAGTTGCTAGACACAAAAACTTGAAAACGCGTTAACTAGTGGGAAAATAAAAGAAACATTGCTCAAAAACCTTGGACTTCCTGAATACAAGTTGTTTACAGGGTATTTCACACTTTGTCACTGTTGATAGTGATAGAACTGTCAACCTTTGAAATGATAGAAATGATAGAAAAAGATAATTCACTTGGTTTTTCTTCTCTGACCTCAATGACTTTTTTTTCTTTTAGTCTATTGTTTCCTGTTTGAGTTCTGTATATAACATTCTCAGGTGAGGAGAAATGTAAATGGTTCTTAATGTAAAACGTGTTTGAGCAGTCATTTCTTCTTTCAGAAAACATTTTGACAAATTGTCATCTTTATTAAACATACAGTATTCTCTATTTTTTTTTAAAGATTTTATTTATTTGTCAGAGAGCACTTGATAGCACAAGCAAGGGGAATGGCAGGCATAGGAAGAAACAGGCTCCTCACTGAGCAAGGAACCCAATGTAGGACTCAATCCCAGGACCCTGAGCTAAGGCAGACTCAACCTACTGAGCCACTCAGGTGCCCCAAACATACAGTATTCTCTATTAAAAACAAAAACAAAGAAAAAGATTTCTACCAGGAAACCTTATTACTTGGACTCCTTTGAAGACTGTTACTTTCTAGTTTTTTGTGAATTTCATTTGTGTGTATAACTCTCCTATATTTTAGCCCATCCTGCTGCCATCTCAAGGATGCTCTGAGAGTTTATTAGAAAGTAAATGCATATTCTTCAGTGTCATGGTAATGTTCACTGGTGTTAATTGTATGTATGATTTGTCAAGTGACGTTTAACACCTTAGGTTTGCTTTTATTTTCATTTTGATCTTGAGAAATACTAGTTAAATATGCTGTAATATTAATCTTAATCCATACATGCTCCGTAAACTTTCTTTTTTGGTCATCATATAACATTTATAGTGATAAGATACATCAAGAGATGATTGTAAGGTCTTTAGGCATTATTGGATTGCAATAGTTGGAATTCTATAGATTGCAATAATCTATAGGATTATTGGATTGCAGTGGGATGCGTAGGTGGTTCAGTCTGTTAAATGTCTGCCTTCAGCTCAGGTCACAATCCCAGAGTCCTGGGATCAAGTCCTGCATCGGGCTTCCTGCTCAGCAGGAAGCCTGCTTCTCCCTCTAATTACCTCTCTCTCCCCCTGACAAATTAAATAAATAAATAAATAAATAAATAAATATTGGATTGCAGTATAAAAATGGAATTGAAAGGTCATACTACCTAGAAAAATAATGATGGAACCATGGATGTGGATGCTGAAAAGGTCTAACTTCCTTTTCCTAGTAGTAAAGGAAATTGAACATGTGAATTTATTTTTAAGAGATTCAGTGATATGGTAGTGTGACATATTTGTTCATCACATTGAAACTAAATTGTGGTCATTGCCAACGGGCAGTCTCTGGAGGCCCCCATGCATCTCTTTGTGCTTCCACCCTCCCTGACCCATGACACCCCTCACCTGGCTCCCTCGCCTAGGAAGACTTCCCTAACTACAGTGGGCTTAATCACAGAGGGTCCTCCCTTGGGGTATTCTATCTCAGTAACACCCTTTTCCTTTGCAGTAAAACCATCCACTCAGCCTTCTTGTCTCTGACTGGATTCCTAGTGCCCAGCATATCATAGGTGTTCAGTAAAAAGATTGAAATAAATCAAATGCATCTAGATATGGGTTTAAGGTCTTTCAGTGTCTACTAGCCTTCCAAATCTTGTTATTAGTTGTATCATTATTTGAATTAATTTCCCAGATTCTCTGAGTGTAAAAAATTATAGCTGTGACTGATATTTCATACTTCTCATATTATGCTAAATCATTTTAAACCTCATTCAGATTCCCTAATTCAGATTATGTTTACCCGTGTCGTTATCTTTGAAGATAAAAGGTACTTGTGAGTACCTGAGATATTTGAACAAGATTTCAAGTGTGTTTACCTTAGAGAATCAATTATTTTCAAATCTCAGTACTATTTGTACAGAAACAAGTGATATGCTAGGCAAAAACTAGTCATACCTGCCCACAGATATAGAGAAGATATTGGTGGTTTCCAGAGGCAGGGAATGGGGGCAGGAAACAGGAGTGAAGGGGTTCAAATTGCACAGACTTCCAGTTATAAAACAAGTAAGTCCTGGGGATGTAATGTACATCATGGTGACTATAATTAATAATACTATATTGTATATTTGAAAGTTACTAAGAGAGTTGAACTTAAAAGTTCTCATCACAGGGCGCCTGGGTGGCTCAGTGGTTAAGGCCTCTGCCTTCGGCTCGGTTCATGGTCTCAGGGTCCTGGGATCGAGCCCCGCATCGGGCTCTCTGCTCGGCGGGGAGCCTGCTTCCTCCCTCTCTCTCTGCCTGCCTCTCTGCCTACTTGTGATCTCTGTCTGTCGAATAAATAAATAAAATCTTTAAAAAAAAAAAAGTTCTCATCACAAGAAAAAAATGATTGTAACTATATATGGTGATGGATGTTAACTAAACTTATTGTGGTGATCATTTTGCAATATATACAAATATTACTCATTTTGTATACCTGAAACAATATAACATGATATGTCAATTATACCTTAATTTTTAAAAAATTAGTTATATCTATTTAGAAGGCTTGCCAAAACTTTCTCTTTTCTAAGGCGTTTAATTTTAATTTGTGATTTAAAGTAATGAAACAAACATCCTTACAAATCATTTTTATTCTAGACTAATTGAGTTTGATTAGCTTGAATCAGGAAGAATTTTACTAAATGTGTGTATTAGATATTTTTGTTGTATGTATAATTAAATAAACATTTGTGTCATCATCAAGTTAAATGTTCCCCTTGTTTTCTGCAGAAGATGGAGGGATAGATGAGCTGGCCAGAACTCCAAAAGCATGGCCTGAGTTCTTACCTCTCTCAGAGCTCTACAGCTAGGCCAAATAACCATTATTTTTACCTTGGGTTTCCCCTTCTTTTAAGCAAAGCTAGCAACACTGATATATGTGTGTATATATATTTTTTCTTCTTGAACATATGTAATTTTACTCAGCCACATTTCAAAATAGAGTTAAAACTTTTTTTTGTTAAATCTGTAGAGACTTGTTTAATTATCAAAGAGGTCCAGATTAATAGTTATAAGGTAAATCTTTTTTAATAATTTTAAAAAGTTTTTAAAACTTTAAAAAATCTGCCTGTTTGAGATGACACTATTTATTATGAACTCTGTAATCTCTGGGAATCTGGAAAATTCTGAATTTGGGTTAACCCCAGCTTTGCTACCAAGGTGGAGGGCTGGGTAAGTAAACAGAAATGCTGTGATACTGCAAAATGATACACATTTAATTAAGGACGTCCCTTTTTCCAACCGCATTATTTTAATGTTTATTTTTGTTAATTGTCTATTAACTAACTTCATTTTTTTCCCATTTGAAATTAAAAGAGTTCTATTTTGTATTGTTAAAAGGGATTCCTGCCAGGTCAACCTTCCTTATCAGATTAGTATGAATTACAAAATTTCAAAGTTAATCTTTTTGTCAAGAATATGCTTTGCAGGGGCGCCTGGGTGGCTCAGTTGTTAAGCGTCTGCCTTCGGCTCAGGTCATGATCCCAGAGTCCTGGGATCAAGCCCCGCATCGGGCTCCCTGCTTGGCGGGAAGCCTGCTTCTCCCTCTCCCACTCCCCCTGCTTGTGTTCCCTCTCTCACTGTGTCTCTCTGTCAAATAAATAAGTAAAAATCTTTATAAAAAAAATAAAGAATATGCTTTGCATATCTTCATATAGAACTGAACATTAAATACTAAGGAAAAATTAGAATATGTGAGCTATTAGCATTGAAAAGACTTATGTTTCTAGGGGTGCCTGGGTGGCTCAGTGGGTTAAAGCCTCTGCCTTCAGCTCAGGTCATGATCCCAGGGTCCTGGGATTGAGCCCCACGTTGGGCTCTCTGCTCAGCGGGGAGCCTGCTTCCCTTCCTCTCTTTCTGCCTGCCTCTCTGCCTACTTGTGATCTCTGTCTTTCAAATAAATAAATAAAATCTAAAAAAAAAAAAAAGAGTTATGTTTCTAATAGGCAAATGTTAAAATATGGAGTGTTAAACTTCATTTTTATTAGCTAATAAAAATGTAAGCTTTATAATAGAGATTAGCAAAGTATTTGAAACATGTTAAGAAGTTCTTTAGGTCTGTTCATAAATAAGAAGAAAATGAAGGAAAATGAACAAAAACACCAAGAATAAGATGCTTGAGATCGTGGTTATATTTATACAGTTATCTAATGTAGTTACATTGAGGACAGGCCAAATATATTAAGGTTTTTTTATTCATTTTGATGCAATAATCCTGCATCTATCATGAGTCTATTCACTTTGTTAACAAGAGATAAAAACAAATGAGCCCCTTTTGGGTTTGTATATGTGTTTGTAAATTATGCCACTTCTGCAGATAAATTGCTCATAATTAGACCTGTGGTCCTACCAGGAGACAACATCTAATGCTTTTGAAATCAGTGAATTAACTTTCTCTTGGAAAAGTGATTATATTAAGTAAGGAAGATATCCTTTTTTGGACCTGAGCTAAGTAGAATAAATAGAAGGTTAAACTCATTAAAATAATTTTGAAAATTGTAGGGAATGTTAGTAGCATAGAAGGAAGGCGAAATTAAACTTTTACTTCATTGGAATGGGTTGCCATTTTTTTTTTAAGATTTTATTTATTTACTTATTTGACAGAGAGTGCATGCATGTGAGCAAGGGAGGAACATAGAGGGAGGGAGAAAGAATCTCCAGCACTCTATGCGGAGCATGGAACCTGACGAAGGGCTCACTCTCATGACCCTGAAATCATGACCTGAGCTGAAACCAAGAGTCAGAGTTTCAACCAACTGAGCCACCCTAGTTTGCTATTTTTAATTCAGTTTAAGCTTAGTGGCCTTAAACAAGACTGAATTGGGCAGAACATAGTTCTAATATTGGTAATGTTTATCTGTAAACTCAAAGATTCTAAATATAAAAATTTTACTAGTGCTTGCTTCTTCACTTAGTTGTTTAAATAATATTACTTTATCTTAGTTTTTTGAATTAAGTTGAAAGAAAAGGCTGGAAGTTTATGACATCTTTCATCCATCTTGCTGTGTGGGACATATTTACATTTTTACCCAGACAATACTAACACTGTGCCCCACCCCTCCCCTCTTATTAAAGCCTCTTCTTGCTGACTCTGTATCTCTCTGTCCCTCCCTTCCTTTAGTGTGTGCGTGTATGTGTGTGTGTGTGTGTGTGTGTGTGTGTGTGTGTGTCTAGATCTGTCTCCATCTCTCGTAATTTTTTTCTTACTTCTGGTTACCATACCTATAGCCTATAGGCTTAAAACCTCACTATTGCAAATTTGTATTTGGATTGATTATATGGAAATATACTAGAGCTTTAAACCCTGACAACCACTAATATGTTCTGTATCTCTTTAGGGATTATTTGTTTTTCACTCAGCATAATTCCCTGGAGATTTATCCCATGTAATCCTGTATATCACTAGTTTCTTCCTTTTTATTGCTGAATAGTGTTCTTTGATGTGGATTTAACAGTTTGCTTAACCATTCACACCCAATGATTACATTTACGTTTCCAATTGGAGACTATTATGAATACAGCTACTATGAACATTCCTACATAGGTTTTTGTATAAACATAAACACCCAGGAGTGCAGTGGATTGTATGGTAATTGCATATTTAGTGTTTTTCAAAATTGCCAAAATTTTTCTGAGTAGCTATATACCTTTACATTCCTACCAGTAATGTTTGAGCAGTCCAGTTTTTCTAGATCTTCATCTGCTATGGTGATATCACTATGTTTTGTTTTAACCATTTTGATAGTATAGAGGTATTATTATATACCTCTGTGGTTTTAATGTATGTTTATCTTAAAGACTAATGACATTGAACATTTTTTGATGTACTGATTTGCCATTTGTATATCTGTTTGGTGAATTGTCTGTTCGTGACAGTTGTCCATTTTCTAATTGTTCATTTCTTCATACTCACTTTTCAGATTTCTTTATATATTCTAGGTCATTGCCCTTTCTTAGATATGTGATTTGCAGTATCTTCCCTCTCTAGGTTCTTTTTGTCCTCTTTTTAAAAATTTATTTTTTTAAATTCAATTAATTAACATACAATGTATTGTTTGTTTCAGAGGAGGAAGTCAGTGATTCATCAGTCATATATAATACCCAGTGCTCATTACATCATGTGCCCTCCTTAATGTCCATCATCCAGTTTCCCCATCCCCCCACTTCTTTTTGTCCTTTTTTTAGCAAGGTCTTTCTCAAAGCAAAAGTTTTTAGTTTTGATGAACTCCAGTTGTCAATCTTTTTTTCTTTTTATGGGTAATTTTTTTTTTGGTCTCAAATCTAAGTACTCTTTTCCTAGCCTTAGTATTAAAGATTTTCTCCAATATTTTTTTTCTAAAAGTTTTATGGCTTTATAGTTTATCTTCATTATCAATTTTGAGTTAAATTTCATATAAAGTTTGAGATTTCATTTGACGCTCATGCTTATCTGATTATGAATATCCAAAGTCTACTTCTTTTATTGTATTGCCTTGGTACTTTTGTGAAAAATCAGTTGGGCGTATCTGTGGAGTCTCCTTATAAGTTCTCTATTCTGCCTTATTGATCTATTCCTCCTTTATTGTCTATTCCTCCACCAAATCCATATAGTATTGATTATTGTAACTATACATTACGTTTTGAAATCAGATAGAGTGATTAGTCCCACTCTATGCTTTTTCAAAATTATTTTAGATATTCTAGTTCCTTTTCCTTTCCATATAAATTTTTTTCCAACTTTGTTAGGGTGTATGGACATGTATATATTTAAGGTTTATAAGATGATAATTCAATATATATTGATATACATTGTGAAATAACTACCATAATCAAACTAATTAATGTATCTTTCACCACATTAGTTACCTTTTCTTGTGTGTGTGGTGAAAACACTTAAGATCTACTTCATGGCAAAGTTCAACTATATAAAATATTATTAACTATAGTCACCATGCTATACATTAAACCTCTAGAACTCATTCACCTAATAACTGAAAGTCTGTGTCTTTTAACTAATAGCTCTCTTTTTTCCCATCCCATAGCCCCTGTTAACCACAATTCCGCTCTTGCTTCTAGCAGTTCAATTTTTTTAGATTCTGCATATAAACTAGAGTATAAAGTATTTAACATTCTGTGTCTCATTTATTTCACTTAGCATAATGTCCTCCAGGTTTGTCCATAACCATGTTTTCACAAATGGCAGGATTTCCTCTTTTATGGATGACTATTATTCACACGTGTACATGCACACATGTGCATATATACACCACATCTTCTTTATCTATTCATCTGTTGATAGGCATCTAGATTCTTTCCATACTTTGGCTATTGTGGATATTGCTGCTATAAACATCTGGGTGCAGTTGCCCCTTCGCATCACCACATTTGTATCTTTAGAATACCCAGTAGTGCGATTGCTGGGTCGTAGGGTAGCTTTATTTTCAACTTTCGGAGGAACCTCCATACTATTTTCTAGAGTGGCTGCACCAGCTTGCATTCCCAACAACAGTGTAGGAGGGTTCCCCTCTCTCCGTATCCTTGCCAACTGACCTGTCATTTCCTGACTGGTTAATTTTAGCCATTTTGACTGGTGTGAGGTGGTATCACATTGAGGTTTTGATTTGTATTTCCCTGATGCTGAGTGATGTTGAGCACTTTTTCATGTGTCTATTGGCCCCCTGGATGTCTTCTTCGCACAAATGTCTGTTCATGTCCTCTGCCCATTTCTTGATTGGATTATTTGTTGAGTTTGATAAGTTGAGTGTTGAGTTTGATAAGTTCTTTACAGATTTTGGATACTAACCCTTTATCTGATATGTCATTTGTGAATATATTCTCCCATTCTGTCAGTTGTCTTTTGGTTTTATTGACTGTGTCCTTTGATGTGCAAGTTTTTTATCCTGATGCAGTCCCAGTAGTTCATTTTTGCCCTTGCTTCCCTTGCCTTTGGCAATGTTTCTAGGAAGAAGTTGCTGCGGCTGAGGTCGAAGACGTTGCCTGTGTTCTCCTCAAGGATTTTAATGGATTCCTGTGTCACATTGAGGTCTTTCATCCATTTTGAGTCTATTTTTGTGTGTGGTATAAGGAAATGGTCCAGTTTTATTCTTCTGCATGTGGCTGTCCAATTTTCCCAGCACCATTTGTGCAGAGACTTTTTTCCAGTGGACATTCTTTCCTGCTTTGTCAAAGATTAGTTGACCATAAAGCTAAGGGTCTATTTCTGGGCTCTCTATTCTGTTCCATTGATCTGTGTATCTGGTTTTGTGCCAGTACCATACTGTCTTGATGATAACAGCTTTGTAATAGAGCCTGAGGTCTGGAATTGTAATGCCACCAACTTTGGCATTCTTTTTCAACATTCCTCTGGCTGTTCAGGGTCTTTTCTGGTTCCATATAAATTTTAGGATTATTTGTTCCATTTCTTTGAAATAGAACATCCTGATAGGGTATTTTGATAGGGATTCCATTAAATGTGTAGATTGCTTTAGGTAGCATAGACATTTTTACAATATTTTTTCTTCCAATCCATGAGCATTAAACGTTTTTCCATTTCTTTGTGTCTTCCTCAATTTCTTTCATGAGTACATTATAGTTTTTTGAATACAGATTCTTTGCCTCTTTGGTTAGGTTTATTCCTAGGTATCTTACAGTTTTGAGTGCAATTGTAAATGGGATTGAATCCTTAATTTCTCTTTCTTCTGTCTTATCGTTGGTATATAGAAATGCAACTGATTTCTGTGCATTGATTTTATATCCTGACACTACTGAATTCCTGTATGAGTTCTAGCAGTTTTGGAGTGGAGACTTCTGGGTTTTCCACATAAAGTGTCATGTCATCTGCAAAGAGTGAGAGTTTGACTTCTTCTTTGCCGATTTGGATACCTTTTATTTCTTTTTGTTGTCTGATTGCCGAAGCTGGGACTTCTAGTATTATGTTGAATAGCAGTGGAGATTGTGGACATCTCTGCTCTGTTCCTCAACTTAGCAGAAAAGCTTTTGGTTTTTCACCATTGAGAATGATATTCGCTGTGGGTTTTTCATAGATGCCTTTGATGATATTGAGCTGTGTACCCTCTATGCCTACACTGTGAAGAGTTTTGATCCAGAAAAGGTGCTGTACTTTGTTAAATGCTTTTTTAGCACCTATTGAGAGTATCATATGGTTCTTTTTCTTTCTTTTATTAATGCATTGTATCACATTGATTGATTTGCAGATGTTGAACCAAACTTGCAGCCCAGGAATAAATCCCACTTGGTCGTGGTGAATAATCCTTTTAATGTACTGTTGGATCCTACTGGCTAGTATTTTGGTGAGAATTTTTGCATCTCTGTTCATCAAGGATATTGGTCTGTATTTCTCCTTTTTGATGGGGTCTTTGTCTGGTTTGGGGATCAAGGTGATGCTGGCCTCATAAAATGAGTTTGGAAGTTTTCCTTCCATTTCTATTTTTTGGAACAGTTTCAAGAGAATAGGAATTAATTCTTCTTTAAATGCTTGGTAGAATTCCCCTGGGAAGCCATCTGGCCCTGGGCTCCTGTTTGTTGGGAGATTTTTGATGACTGCTTAAATCTCCTTACTGGTTATGGGTCTGTTCAGGTTTTCTGTTTTCTCCTGGTTCAGTTTTGGTAGTTTATACTCTAGGAATGCATCCATTTCTTCCACATTGTCAAATTTGCTGGCGTATACTTGCTCCTACTATGTTCTTATAATTGTTTGTATTTCTATGGTGTTGGTTGTCATCTCTCCTCTTTCTTTCATGATTTTATTTATTTGGGTCCTTTTTCTTTTCTTTTTGATAAGTCTGGCCAGGGGTTTATCCATCTTATTAATTCTTTCAAAGAGCCAGCTCCTAGTTTTACTGATTTGTTCTTCTGTTCTTTTGGTTTCTATTTCATTGATTTCTGCTCTGATCTTTATTATTTCTCGTCTCCTGCTGGATTTAGGCTTTCTTTGCTGTTCTTTCTCCAGTTCCTTCAGGTGTAGGGTTAGCTTGTGTACTTGCAACCTCTCTGATTTCTTGAGAAAGGCTTGTATAACTATATACCTTCCTCATAGAACTGCCTTTGTGGTGTCCCAAAGATTTTGAACATTTGTGGTTTCATTTTCATTTGTTTCCATGAATTTTTTTTAATTCTTCTTTAATTTCCTGGTTGACCCATTCATTCTTCAGTAGGATGCTCTTTAGCCTCAATGGATTTGAGTACTTTCCAACTTTCCTCCTGTGATTGAATTCTAGCTTCAGAGCATTGTGGTCTGAAAATATGCAGGGAATGCTCCCAGTCTTTTGATACTGGTTGAGACCTGATTTGTGACCCAGGATGTGATCTATTCTGGAGAATGTTCCATGTTGCACTAGAGAAGAATGTGTATTCTGCTTTGGGATGGAATGTTCTGTGTATATCTGTAATGTTCATATGGTCCAGTGTTTCATTTAAGGCCTTGTTGATCTTTTGCTTGGATGATCTGTTTATTTCAGTGAGGGGGGTGTTAAAGTCCCCTACAATTATTGTATTATTGTTGATGTGTTTCTTTGATTTTGTTATGAATTGGTTTATATAGTTGGCTGCTCCCATTTTAGGGGCATAGATATTTAAAATTGGTAGATCTTCTTGTTGGACAGATCCTTTAAGTATGATATAGTATCTCTTATTATAGTCTTTGACTTAAAATCTAATTGATCTGATATAAGGATTGCCACCCCAGCTTTTTTTTTTTTTTTTTTTTGATGTCCATTAGCATGGTAAATTGTTTTCAACCCCCTCACTTTAAATCTTGAGGTGTCTTTGGGTCTAAAGTGAGTTTCTTATAGACAGCATATTGATGGGTCTTGGTTTTTTTATCCATTCTGATATCCTGTGTCTTTTGATTGGGGCATTAGTCCATTTACATTCAGGGTAACTATTGGAAGATATGAATTTAGTGCCATTGTATTGCCTGTAAGGTGACTGTTATTGTATAGTGTCTCTCTTCCTTTCTGGTCTACTACTTTTAGGCTCTCTCTTTGCTTAGAGGACCCCTTTCAGTGTTTCCTGTAGGGCTGGGGGTTTGGTGTTTGCAGATTCTTTCAGTTTTTGTTTGTCCTAGAAGCTTTTTATCTCTCCTTCTATTTTCAATAATAGCCTAGCTGGATATAGTATTCTTGGCTGCATATTTCTCTCATTTAGTGCTCTGAATATATCATGCCAGTTCTCCCTGGCCTGCCAGGTCTCTGTGGATAAGTCTGCTGCCAATCTAATATTTATACCTTTGTATGTTACAGACTTCTTGTCCCAAGCTGCTTTCAGGATTTTCTCTTTGTCACTAAGACTTGTAAGTTTTACTATTTGATGGTGGTGTGTGGACCTATTTTTATTGATTTTGTGGGGGGTTCTCTGTGCCTCCTGCATTTGATGCTTGTTTCCTTCCCCAAATTAAGGACATTCTCTGCTATTATTTACTCCAGTATACCTTCTGCCCCTCTCTCCCTTTCTTCTTCTTCTGGAATCCCAATTATTCTAATATCGTTTCATCTTACAGTATCACTTTTCTCTTGAATTCTCCCCTCGTGGTCCAGTAGTTGTTTGTCTCTCTTTTGCTCAGCTTCCTTATTCTCCATCATTCGGTTTTCTATATCACAATTATTTCTTCTACCTCATTGATCCTAGCAATAAGAGCCTCCATATTGATTGCACCTCATTAATAGCTTTTTTTATTTCATCTTGGTTAGATTTTAGTTTATTTCTCCAGAAAGGGATTTTATTTCTGCAGAAGGGGTTTCCTTAATATCTTCTATGCCTTTTTCGAGCTCAGCACCTTGAGAATCATATTTGGAACTCTATTTATGACATATTATTAATATCTGTATTGATAGGTCCCTAGCCATTGGTACTGCCTCTTGTTTTTGTTTTTTTGTTTTTTTTGTGTGTGTGGTGAGTTTTTCCCGTCTTGTCATTTTATCCAGATAAGAATATATGAACAAGAGAATAAAATAATAAAAGTGTGGCAAAGGCCCCGAAAAATGTACACTAACCAAATCAGAAGAATCCCAAAACCGGGGGAGAAGAAAGGGGAAAGAAATAAATAAAACTAAAAAATTAAATAGATAGATAGATAGATAGATAGATATTAAACTAGTGAATAGAACAGAGCCACCCACTTGATTTTGGGTGTATTCTGGTCTCATAGAAGAAACTACCTCCCAAAATTTTAAAGGAAGAAAAACATACACACACACGCACACACACACACACAAATAAGGGTAAACACAATGAAGGGATGGAGTATGACTGTAAGGATGAAAATTTTTAAAAAATTCTAAAAAAGGAATTGATAAGTTGGTTGGAAAAAGAAAAAAAAAAAGAGGAGAGTATGTGTTCTGACTGGAGACTAGAATTAAGCCACTTGCTAGATTTAGGGCATATTTGATCTATTAGAAGAAATTTTATCCTAAAATTTTAAAGAAAAAAACCTATATGTATACAAAAAATATGGTTAAATACAATGAAGGAATAAAATGAGTATAACTATGAAGATTTAATGGAATTTTTTAAGAAAACAGTATTGTTAAGATAAACTAAAAACTTTAAAAAAGGAAAGAGAAAAAGTTAAAAATATAGAATAAGAAAAAATAAAATGAAAGAAAATTTGACTTTGCAAGACTAAAGGATCATGGGGGAAAAGCCATGAATTCTATGCGTTGCTTTCCCCTAGCTCTGGAGTTCTACTGTTCTCCTTGATCAGGGAGCTTGATCTTGACTGGATGTTCTTGCTGATCTTCTGGGGCAGGGACGTGTTGTAGTATCAAATGTCTTTGCCTGAGGCGGAATTGCACTGCCCTTGCCAGCGCCCGGGCTAAATAATCTCCTTGCATTCACTCTCAGTAGCTTTTGTTCCCTGAACACTTTCCGTACAGCTCTGGAGGACAGGAATGAAAATGTCGACCTCCCAGTCTTCAGCTTGGAGGAGCCAAGCTCTCGGGGCCCCAGTCCTCAGTGCGCCCTCAGGGAAAAGCGGTCAGTCACTCCTGTCTCTCTGGTCTCCTGCTGCGCTCTGTGCCCACCTGGCCTCTGACCAAGCATTTCTATCTCTGGCACACAGCTCCATTTGGAGTCTCCAAACCCAGCAGATTCCTGCTGCACATTCCTGCACCAGTCCTCCTGGAGGAGGAAGGAAGGGGTCTCTCTGGATCTGCCATTTGTGGGGTCCCTGCTCGAAGAGCAGTGGCTCAACTGTGCCTTGGATCACCATTTAAGGTAACCCCAATCTGAAAGCTAACTCCTCTGCTCCATCTCTGTAGTCCGCTTCCCTGCTCCGATACCTGGGAGCTCTGACACCCCCGATCTTTCTGTGACCCTGCAGAACCTGAGACCACACTGTCTCCGCAAGGGCCCCACCCCCACTTAGCCTCTGGAGCAACGTCCCTCAGTGGAAAAGACTTCTAAAAGTTCTGATTCTGTGCTCCGCTGCTCCACCACTTGCTGGAGCCAGCCCCTCCCACAGCTGTCTATCTTCCTGTCACTTTGGATTCACTTCTCCACACATCCTACCTTTCAGAAAGTGGTCGATTTTCTGTTCCTAGAATTGCTGCTCTTCTTCTCTTCTATCTCCTGTTGAGTTTGCAGGTGTTCAGAATGGTTTGATAACTATCTAGCTGAACTCCTGGGACCTGATGTCATTTTAGTCTCCTACTCCTCCACCATCTTGGTCCCGCCTTGGGTAATACTAGCTTTATAAGGTTAATTGGGCAGTATTACCTCCTCTTCTATTTTCTGAAAATGACTGTATGAAATTGGTGTTAATTCTTCGTTGCACATTTGATAAAAATCATAAGGCAATATCTCTCTGGTCTCTGATAATTTTCTTTGCTCTAAAGCCTACTTCATATGATACCCCTCTCCTGGTACGTTTTTATTAATGTTTATATGTATTTCCCCCATCTTTTTACTTTCATATCACCTATATCTTTTTTTTTCTTTTTTTTTTACTCTTTAATCTATTTTTTCAGTGTTCCAAGATTTATTGTTTATGCACCACACCCGTTTCACCTATATCTTTATATTTGAAGTGAATTTCTCATAGACAGAATATAAATGGATCATGTTTTTTTAATCCACTCTGCTAATCTTTGTTTTATACTTGGTTTATTTAGACCATTTACATTTTAATATAATTATTGGTATTTTAGGACTTAGGTCTACCTTTTTAGTTTTGTCTTCTTTTATGTTCTCTTTCTGTTTTTCATTTCTGTTTTCTTTTTCCTAACTTCGTCTGGGTTACTTGAACATTTTTTAGACATTTTTTTAATTATAATTTTTTGTGTATGTATCTTTTTATAGTTATTTTATTGATTGCTATAAGGATTAAATTTTATCACAATCGGCTGGGTCAACATTTTGTCAGTTTTTATGACGTGTATAAACCTTACCTCCTATCCCTTTACTGTTTGCAACTATGATTTTCTTAAATATTTTTTATGCATTTAGAACTATATCATAGTGTTAAAATTGTTGCTGCAACTCTAAATACAATTTTGAAAACCTAACAGGGGTAGGAAAGCCTATTGTATTTGGCTGTATGTATCCATGTTTCTTTCTTCCTTCCCACAGATCTTGAAGTTCTGTTCAGATTGTTTTAAGTCTATTTTTTCTTTGTTGTTCATATTGTTTAATTTCTGTTTTTATCCTTAGGTTCACTGATTTTTTTTTTTCTGTTTCCTCTGTTCTGCTGTTGAGCCCATCCATTGAGTTTTCATTTTCATTTTACTTCTTGATTCAAAATCTCCATTCTAAAAAATATATTTCTTTGCTGAGACTTTCTGTCTTTTTATTTGTCTTATATATCTATTCATAATTGCTTATTGAAGCATGCTAATAATGGCTACTTTAGAATCTTTGTCAAATAATTCTAATGCCTCTGTCATTTCAGCATTGTCATCTATTAATTATCTTTTTTCATTTGAGATTTTTTTCTGGTTCTTAATATAAGAAGTGACTTCAGGGGCGCCTGGGTGGCTCAGTGGGTTAAAGCCTCTGCCTTCGGCTCAGGTCATGATCCCAGGGTCATGGGATCGATCCCTGCATCATGCTCTCTGCTCAGCAGGGAGACTGCTTCCTCCTCTCTCTCTGCCTGCCTCTCTGCCTACTTGTGATCTCTATCTGTCAAATAAATAAATAAAATCTTAAAAAAAAAAAAAAAGAAGTGACTTCAGATGGTAACCTGTACATTTGAGGTATTATGAGACTCTGGATCTTATTTAAATCTGTTTAGTGAGCTCTGTTCTGAGAGGAGATATGGAGAGACCTGGGGGAGCTTATTACTGCCAGGTGGAGGAAGAAGTCCAAATTCCCCACTTGGCCTCCCTTAATACTGAGGGGGGAATGATTCCTTGTTACTGCTAGGTAGATGTGAGTTCCAGCTTCCTGCTAGGCCTCCACTGACATCACCCTTGCTGGGAAGGTCAGGGGTGCTGCTTCCCACATGGCTTCCACTGAGAGGACTGGAGGATGTTATAAGGATAGAGGGTAGCCAGGGTTACTGATGGGGGGAAGGGTGGAAGTCCAGGCCCCCAGGCAGTCTCCACTGTCATGGTATGTGTGTGTTGGGGGTTGTGGGTTGATCAGAGAAGGCTCATTACAAGCCTGCAGGGATGGAAGTCCCAAAACTCTAGACTGCCTTCTCTCACACTACCCTTCCTAGGCTATTGAGACTTTTTATTACAGCCTGACCAGAGCTCCACACTCACCCTCTTCTAGTGTGTATGATAGCAGGTCACAGTTTTCTGTGATGTTTGCTAGAGTAGAGCATTCATTTTCTAAAAGTTTTGTATTTTATTAGGCTGTCCCTTAGTTCAAGAAAGTAAGCTTTTGTAGAGGATTTTATTTTTCCAGTGGTTTATAATAAAACTTATTTTTCTTCCTTATCTTTTTTTTTAATGTAATTTTATTTTATTTCTTTTTGGTGTTCCAAAATTCATTGTTTATGTACCATACCCAGTGCTCCATGCAATACGTGCCATCCTTAAAACCCACCACCAGGCTCACCTATCCCTCCACCCCTCTCCCTTCCAAAACCCTCAGTTTGTTTCTCAGAGTCCACATTCTCTCATGGTTTCTCTCCCCCTCCGATTTCCCCCAACTTACTTCTCCTCTCCATCTCCCAATGTCCTCCATGTTACTTCTTATACTCTACAAGTAAGTGAAACCATATGATAATTGATTCTCTCTGCTTGACTTATTTCACTCAGCATAATCTCTTCCAGTCCCATCCATGTTAATACAAAAGTTGGGTATTCATCCATTCTGATGGAGGCATAATTCTCCATTGTATATATAGACCATATCTTCTTTATCCATTTGTCGGTTGAAGGGCATCTTGGTTCTTTCCACAGTTTGATGACTATGACCACTGCTGCTATGAACATTGGAGTACAGATGGCCCTTCTTTTCACTACATCTCTATCTTTGGGGTAAATACCCAGAAGCGCAATTGCAGGGTCATAGGGTAGCTCTATTTTTAATTTCTTAAGGCATCTCCACACTGTTTTCCAGAGTAGCTGCACCAACTTGCATTCCCACCAACAGTGTAAGAGGGTTCCCCTTTCTCCACATCCTCTCCAACACATATTGTTTACTGTCTTGTTAATTTTGGCCATTCTAACTGGTGTGAGGTGGTATCTCAATGTGGTTTTGATTTGAATCTCCCTGATTGCTAATGATGATGAACATTTTTTTCATGTGTCTGTCAGCCATTTGTCTTTGGAGAAGTGTCTGTTCATGTCTTCTGCCCATTTTTTGACGTGGTTATTGTCTTGTGTATGTTGAGTTTGAGGAGTTCTTTATAGATTTTGGATATCAGCCCTTTGTCTGTAGTGCCCTGATTAAAATGATTCAAAGTGTATGGATAGAGGAAATATTCCTCAACTTCATAAAAGCTATCTATGAAAAACCCACAGAGAATATCATTCTCAGTGGGGAAAAGCTGACAGCGTTCCATTTGAGATCAGACATAGGACAAGGATGCCCACTCTCACCACTGTTGTTCAACATAGTACTAGAAGCCCTAGCAACAGCAATCAGACAACAAAAAGAAATCAAATATATTCAAATTGGCTATGAGGAAGTCAAACTCTCTCTCTTCACAAATGACATGATACTTTAAATGGAAAACCCAAAAGGCTTCACCCCCAAACTACTAGAACTTATACAGCAATTCAGTAATGTGGCAGGATACAAAATCAATGTACAGAAATCAGTTGTTTTCTTATACACTAACAATGAAAATATAGAAAGGGAAATTAGAGGATCAATTCCATTTACTATAGCACCAAGAACCATAAGATACCTGGGAATAAACCTAAGCAAAGAGGTAAAGGCTCTGTACTCGAGGAACTACAGACCACTCATGAAAGAAATTGAAGAAGACACATAAAGATGTAGAGGCTTTTTTTAATATAATTTTTTATAAACATATAATGTATTATTAGCCCCAGGGGTACAGGTCTGTGAATTGCCAGATTTACACACTTCACAGCACTCACCATAGCACATACCCTCCTGTAGAGGCTTTTTTATCTGTACCCATCGCTGTATCAGGTTGCTATCTTCTTCAGTTTGAAGTCTGGGATATAAGAGGCAACAGAAAACCCAGGAACTCACCACTATTGTTTCTTAAGTCTCTAGGGCTGGTGTGCCGCCTTCTTTCCACTTTTCAATGTCTTATGTTTAGTTGATATGTAATGTTAGGCATTTTAGTTGTGCTTAATAGGATAAATTAGGGAAAATATGTCTATTCCCACCTTCCCAAAATAAGAAGTCCTAAATTTTCCTTAATGTTAAGTAACACTACCTCCTTTGAGGAATGAGTGCTGAAGATGTCAAGTCAGATGTCTGAAAGGAACCAGGAGAATTTTTTTTTTTTTAAAGATTTTATTTATTTATTTGAAAGACAGAGATCACAAGTAGGCAGAGAGGCAGGCAGAGAGAGGAGGAAGCAGGCTCCCTGCTGAGCAGAGAGCCCGATGCGGGACTCGATCCCAGGACCCTGGGATCGTGACCTGAGCTGAAGGCAGAGGCTTTAACCCACTGAGCCACCCAGGCGCCCCGGAACCAGGAGAATTTTGTCTGTTATGTTCCCACATTCCTTTTCAAATTAAATATGAAGCATTTTTGTGACTGTGTTCTATTTGACAGTGAAGGCAGAAGCTTCTTTGGGTCTTGCTGTCATGTTCTTTGAAAGATTAGAGCTGTCAAAGTGTCTGAAGGTTTCATTTGTAAATAACATTTATTTTAATGTCTGGACAAATCTTGAGCCTGTTGATAGTCTTTGCTCACTCCCTGCATTTCTCCAAGGCCATCATCTACCAGAATAGGAGACCTGAGGGAACTCAAGCCCAAGCAGTGACATGGCCTTCTTCCATTCCACCTTTCCTGACACACACTTGCACTGGAAAAGTAAAATTAATTCTATTGACATTTACTCCTGAGCATGTGAGGGTGGGTGCCACTTCTGTTTGTTTGTTTTATTGAAGTATAGCTGACATACAATAGTCCATTAGTTTCAGGTGTGCAAAATAGTGCTTTGGTAGTTCTGTGCATTACACAATGCTTACCACGATAGTTACCATCTGTCATCATACAAAATTTTACAATGTTATTGACTCTGTCCCCTATGTAGTACTTCTCATCCCCATGACTTATTCATTTTATAACTGCAAGTCTGTACCTCTGAATCCCCTTCACCCATTTTGCCCATCCCCCCAACCCCAAGCCCAGCCCCTCTAGCAACTACCAGTTTTTCTATATTTATGAGACTGTTTCTGTTTTTGTTTGTTTCTGTTGTTTTTTAGATTCCATATATAAGTGAGATCATATGATATTTCCCTATCTTTGTCTGAGTTATTTCACTTAATTTAATACTAAGTCTTATTCATGTTATAAATGACAAGATCTCATTCTTTTTATGGCTGAATAATATTCCAATGTATATATGTACCACATTTTCTCTATCCATTTGTTCATCTGTGGCCTGACTTTGTTTTATCTATCCATAGCAGGTGAGTCATTGCCCTTTATATTCCTGATTTAGCAAGAACATGAAGGAAACCCAACATTGTAAATAAACTGTAACTGTAAACTGTTACATTTCTTTCTCTTTTCCAGGCAAATGCTTATTGTCCCAAGTGGAAGTTGCCCTGTTATTCTGAATACTTACTTTTGTCAGAAAGTTGTTGCCAAAGAAGATTCAAAAATAATACATGAAGTGCACTGTTGGGACACAGCCCTTCCAAGAAGAAGTATCACTTTGGCTCAGAGATTTAGATTTAGGAATCTAACAAATATATCACCTGAAAGCCAGGTAAAGCCAGGTTTAGTATTTAGTAGCCTTCTTTTCACAGTATTTCATCTATCTAATTGTGTTTTTTTAATCTTTATCCTAGTCTATCAAAATATATGATTTTTCACTTTCTTATTCTCATTTTGTAATTGTCTAAGAATTTTGCTTAAGCTTTTTATTTATTAAATAAAAAAGTTATATTTTTCTTTTTCACAATATCTATATCCTTGGGATAAATAGAGCTGCACAAACTTGAAATTATATGCTTAGATTGTTTTTTGAAATTTTGTTGGCCCTGGGTCATGATCATTTGTCAAGATAAATTTAGGGAACCCCCTAAATTTCACTCATAGAAGGCATGAAGGGCACTCCAGGGACCGTTCCAGGTTTTAAGTGTCTGTGACTCCAGGTGTACCATCTCAGGTTTACCCAGTTAGCTGAATCAGCACTGAATGATTGGTTTGAATGCTAAGAATGCTTAGGCTGACAGATAGTATGAGGGGATATAAGAAAAAGAAAAGTAGGAGTTCCTGGGTGGCTCAGTGAGTTAAGCATCTGCTTCAGCACAGCTACATCCGGCTCTTTGCTCAGCATGGAGCCTGCTTCTCCCTCTGGCTGCCACTCCCCCTGCTTGTGCTCTCTCTCTCTTTCTCTCACAAGTAAATAAAATCTTAAAGGAAAAAAAGAAAAGAAAAAGAAAAATAGACAAACTTTCATCTTGTTTGTAAATATGTCAACAAGCCTACTCTCCCTAAATTATCAAAAGAAGTATCTGAAGGGGATAATAGGGAAAAGGGGGCTCTCTAATTAATTTAATTTATGACTCTGAGTGCATCCCTGCTTTAACATTTAGTTGTAAATAGCTATTAATATTAAATTCTCAAGATAACATTTTTGTCTGACAACAGTGACAATGAAGCCATTGTGTAACATCATGGTTATGAATATAGGCTCTGGAACCAGATATCCTGGTTCAAATTCTGCCTCAGTCATTTATTGTTGAGTAACACTGGGCAAGATTCATAATCTTTCTGTGTTTCAATGTTTTTATCTTTAAAATGGTAATAATGATATAATCTATCCACTTGGGTAGTTACAAAGTTAAATATGTTCGCTATGCAAGTATAGTACATAAAGAAAACTGCCTGGAATGTGCTCTAGAAGTGTTATTGTGATATTTAATATTATTGTAAAGGGTTGTTAGGAGGCTACATGAGCTAGCCTAGTAGACTGCACACACCAAGAACTTAATAGTGACTTAATTTTGAAACCCTGGTCATTCTTTTGTTTTTTAGTTTGTCCTGTTGGGATTGTTTACCTCATAAAAGAAAAATTTTCTAAATTACCATGAAGTATTGTAATAGTAGGACTTTACATCTTTTCAAAGACCCAAGAAGATCTGTGCTTCTATTGATTAGAAACACTCTTTGCTGTTCCCATGTTATCTTGTTCACCCTGCCCTCCTCAATAGTATTAGTTACCTGGCAGACACAGAGGCCCACGCAATGTTTTATCTTCATCGTTCCTTTGGTATTCTGCAGTTACATCAGAAGATTGCCTCAGAAAGTCATGATTTGGAATGTACCATGCTGTTATGAGTTAAACTGAAATTGCTCCCTCTGCATGTCTTGGCCAGGTTATGTATAGTGGTCTCACTACCATAAGGACAGACTGTACCCATGGACATGAAGAAGCAAAACAGTGCTTTCCAGCCCAAGCTCCCCTGAGGGATTCTCTTCTGGATGCAGTGGAAAGCCAGGGAGCTGCCCCATGGTCAGGAGTTGGGGTTCGAGTGGTGGTACAGAGAGTTTACTGTCTTCCCTACAGATATCAGCAGGGAGGTGGCTCAGCTGCTCCACATGACTCAGACCCACCCAGAGTTAGGTGAGTAATTAAGATACAGGCATGAGTGCTAGAGTCACTTAGAGAAAGTAGAGACTCTTACTAGAGAAAGAGACTCTTGGCTGCATTCACCATATACTTGAGTTTTCTTTTTGTTGTTGTTGTTTTTTTCTTGCATCAAAATTTGAGCCATGTGGTTTGACAAAAGAGTCTGTTTATTTAATATAAAAAGTTCTACTAAAAATTTAATTTGTTGTGTTTACTTTTACCTTTAATGGTTCATGCTATTGAAAGTAATATAGACAAGAAATACTGGTATTCTTCCATAAAAGCCAGGACATGTGGTTAACCATACCTAAAAAGACCACTGCAATATCTGTCAAGGTTTATATACCTTAAAAATCTAAATAAATAAATGGCAGTTAGTGAATCTGTGGCTTTCAAAGAGTGCTTTTCTAACCTGTGTCAGCACTACCTAATAGAACTTTCTGCAATGATATAAATGTTATGTATTTGTACTATTCAGCGAGGTAGTCACTGACCACGTACGGTTACTGGGCACTCAGAAATGGCTAATAGGACTGAGGAACTAAATTTCAAGTTTTATTTAATTTTAATTAACTTTTAAATTAAAATTTAACTATTTTAAGTGGCCCCGTGTGACTAGTAGCTACCTTGTAGCACATGTACATGTAGCACATGTACATGAGCTACATGAGCCAAACCAAATTCAAAGTACTTTGCTCATACTAAATATGAGAATGATACCTTCTTTAACTTGTATTTAGGCCCTTCCTGTATTTTTTCAAATAGCTGTAGTCATGTCATTGACTGAAGCGTTTATTTACGTCATAGCCTTGGCATAGCCTTTTGAAGTTATATTTATTTCTAAGTGAAACTGCCCTTAAAGCAATGAGATGGACTTATAATATAACAGAAATTAAAAGTATAGATGCCAGTTCATCAACTTTTTTTATATGTACTCTTTTTTTATATCTGCTCTTAAAATAAAACACATATTTAAGAAACAGTAATTACAACAATATCCTATTCTTATAGAGCCTTCTGATACCATTCAGAATAAGTGACAAGAAACATTTCTGTGTTAATTATGAATCTTCTTTGGGTAGGTGGCACTTTATTTGAAAGTCTTTTGAATTCCAAAAAGTCTCTTTTAGGTGTAGAATTAGAGAATATTTCTTTTGGATTTATAGGAAAAATTTTTATTTTATTTTGTTTGGAATATGTGTATGTCTGAGATGATTATATCAGTTGTAGGGTTTTTAACTTGTAGGCGTAGACAAGTCTCGTAGTCTTTAACTTAAATCTGTGGTAAACCTAAATAAAATTATCTGAGCCAGTTATAGATCAGACATAGGTTTTGTTTTGTTTTACATTTTTCATGGAATGTATCCAGCATTAGGCTTTGGAGAAGGAACTACTGAATAACCTAAGCGATGATGATCTAAAGCTTCTCCAGACCAGCACACAGACCAGACACTCAGAGGAGACTGGGGATAGCAAGGACTGAGTCACAATGATGAGAAGGCAAGGTGAAATTGACAGCAAGGTTCCTTCCTTATGAGTAATCACAAGGAATGGACACCTTGAATCCTGTCCCTCTAGTTCCTTTGGGGGTACTTGTTTTACTTGTTAAGCAAAAAGAAGAATTGGAAGCTAACTTCTGGTGAATTGCTGCCAATGGCTAGCATTATGAATGTTTTGGATTTGTACCTTAGAACATATGCTGGGACATATCAAATGAGACTGTGCTAAATTGTGGATTGAAAAAAGGATGGGCATAAACCTCAAAAATAAGAAAATAGCATTGTTATTCCGATGTAGTTAAATATGCATTATGTGTGCTGTGTTCCTGTAGCACACATGAAATTATACAGTGTTGAGGCTAGATGATACTAGTCACATTTCACAGATGAGGAAACTGAGCCTTCTTACTTGCTGACAGTTATACAGGTGGACAAAAAGAATAACATCATGAGATATAAAATCCCAAACATGTCAGGGTTGTAGAGAGTATGGAGCTGAAAGAAAGAGGATAAAATTGAGTTAGGACCAACCTGTGACTGATTAAGTCTGACTGGGGAGCGGTGGCCCGGGGGGGTGCTGTCAGGTCATCCTGGGCAGCAGGAGTAGTGAAAGTGCCCAGCCATGGGGAGAATTGATTGGATTGTGTAAGAAAATGAATCTTTGGACAGAAAATCATAGCATTTGAGCTTGGGTGTGAGAACAAGACTTCTAAGATATCTTTTGGGTACAAAAAGGTATTATTGTAAAACTGATTATTAATATTTTCTAGATTCATAATGCTATAATAATCAAATTCGTTTATAAACAAAATTAATGTAGAAGTAAAATTATCCTTAACCCTGTACTAATTCTTTGCTAATGTATATTATAAAAAGCATTAAATATCTGCTTTGGAGGATCATTTAGAAACATGTTTTCTAATGTAGACTTTTATTTATACACATGTAGCATGTACCTAAGAGAAAACGTGGCTAAAAGACTTAACTTTATAGTTTGGAAGATTCTTTTCTACTTACAGTTTCTACCTATAACTTTGGTGAACTCCTGTGCAGCACATGGGAGTCATTCTCATCCAGAAGCATGACTGCAGCAGACAGGGAAAATGGCATAGAGATCGCTTACACTGAGGGCAGCTCCAGGTCTGCTCTCTTGCCATAACCTGCTATGCCTCAGAGATCTTTCTATCAGTGAACTCAAAGACAATGTTGATCACTATGTGTTTTCCATAATGTTCCAGAAATTACCATATCCCAAGAAATTAAGGCCTGGAGAAAAAGAAAGTGTCATATGGTAGATATTTTGCAATTATCTTATAATAATTCTCTCTTTTCTGCCCAAATGAGGCCAGATGACTCCTCATGGAGCCCTGTGGTGTGTCTTATATCTACATGTACTTAGTACCTCAACCATAGATGTCTATATCAATTTGTTCCCAGTACTGTAGTAGTCTCTCTTTTCTAAGATCAGTAAGAGCTCATCTTCTGATGCCAGAAAGCCAGATTGTTGCCAACTTTGAAATAAAAGGAAATTCATTTGGAGCCAGCCAGTCCTGAACAAGGTCACATAAGTTCAGTCAAAAGGCTCATTTCCTCTCAGCTGTGAAACATCATCTAAATACACTTTAGATTTCAGGGGTGTCTGAGTAGCTCAGTTTGTTGAGCGGCCAGCTCTTGGTTACTGCTCAGGTTGTGATCTCATGGATTGTGGGATAGAGCCCTCTGTCCAACTTCATGCTCATTGGGGGGTCTGCTTAAAGATTCTCTCCCTCTGCCCCTCCCCCCACTTGCATGTGCTCACGCTCTCTCTAAAATAAATAAATCTTTAAAATACACACATATAGGGGTGACTAGGTAGCTCATTGGGTTAAGCCCCGGCCTTCGGCTCAGGTCATGATCTCAAGGTTCTGGGATTGAGCCCCACACTGGGCTCTCTGCTCAGCGAGGAACCTGTTCCCCCCACACACACACACACCTGCCTTTCTGCCTACTTGTAATCTCTTTCTCTCTCTCTGTCAAATAAATAAAATCTTAAATACATATATATATGTATATATATATATGTATATATATATATACTTTAGACTATGTGTTGTGTGTATACACACATACACATATGTATACACTTTAGATTTCAGAAATACAACATGTAAGAGTCTCCTGTCCCTTGTTCTTCTGGATAACTTCTTTTTTTTTTTTTTATAATTTTATTTTTTATAAACATATATATATATATATATATATTTTTTTTTCCCCCAGGGGTACAGGTCTGTGAATCTCCACGTTTACAAACTTCACAGCACTCACCATAGCACATACCCTACCCAATGTCCATAACCCCTCCCAACCCCCCTCTGCCCAGCAACCCTCAGTTTGTTTTGTGAGATTAAGAGTCACTTATGGTTTGTCTCCCTCCCAATCCCAACTTGTTTCATTTACTCTTCTCCTACCACATTAACCCCCCATGTTGCATCTCCTCTCCCTCATATCAGGGAGATCATATGATAGTTGTCTTTCTCTGTGGATAACTTCTTTTAACTCAAGCTACTAAACACTTCTACAAAGTTTCTCTAGGTGTTATAGGTCAGAATAACCAATACAAACCTAAGTTTTATAAATCACTAAAATAAAAAGTAACAAAAAACCAACTCTGAAGGTACTCCATAAGCACTCATCTAGGCAGACTGTCCAGAGCCCAAACCCACCTTTATCAAGATTTGCTATGTATTGAATGAATGTTAAATAAATGCATGACTAATAAAGCAGTGAGGTTTTTGTTTGTTTGTTTGGGGTTTTTTGTTTGTTTGTTTTTTGGCAGAAAGGGAGCACTGCTCTTGGAGAAAATTTGTAATAGAGGAAACTGAGCAAAAAAAAAAGTAAATGAATTTCCTAGTGACTCCCTACCTCATGGTAGAGCAGACTCTGGACCAAGTTATCTTACTCTCCATCCATGCTGGTTGTCATTAAACATTGACTTTCTTTCTCCCTTTCTGAAACATCTGCTCCCTTTCTCCTTCAGATATTTAACTTAGGGACAGTAATTTAATTTTATCTTTTAGAGATGTACATTCTTTCTTTTTTTATTTTAATTTTAATTTTTTACTTTTTAATTAATTTTTTATTAACATATAATGTATTATTTGTTTCAAGGATACAGGTCTGTGAATCATCAGTCTTACACAATTCACAGCACTCACCATAGCGCATACCCTCCCCAATGTCCATAATGTAGCCACTCTGTCCCTCCTCTCGCACCCCCCAGCAGCCTTCAGTTTGTTTCCTGAAATTAAGAATCTCCTATGGTTCCTCTCCACCAGCCCCCCGACTCCATCCCATCTTGTTTCATTTTTCCCTTCCCCCTCCAAACCCATGCCCTGCCTCTCAAAATCCTCATATCAGTGAGATTCTATAATTGTCTTTCTCTGATTGGCTTATCTCACTTAGCATGATACCCTCTAGTTCCATCCACATCCCTGCAAATGGCAAGATTCCATGTTTTTTGCTGGCTGCATGGTATTCCATTGGGAAACACACACACACACACATCTTCTTTATCCATTCATCTGTTGATGGATATCTAGGCTCTTTCCATAGTTTGGCTATTGTGGACATTGCTGCTAGGAACATTCAAGTGCACATACCCCTTTGGATCCCTACATTTGTATCTTTAGGGTAAATACCCAGTAGTGTGATTGCTGGGTCGTAGGGTAGCTCTATTTTCAGCTTTTTGAGGAAACTCCATACTGTTTTCTAGAGTGGCTGCACCAGCTTGCATTCCCACCAACAATATAGGAGGGTTCCCCTTTCTCCGCATCCTCGCCAACACCTTTTGTTTCCTGTTATGAACTATATCCCATTCTTTTAGGTTTTCCTTACTTATGCTCTCTCAGTAAATTTTAATCCTCTTTTAATCATTAGCTCTGTATTCATAAGTCTTAAATAAACACTTCACTCTCAGCTTCCCAGCTCTTAACTTTTGCTTACTTCCTTTCTAAGACAGTTCTTGGTGGTCTGTATGATATCCCAAGGTTGTTTTGCCATGTTTTCTTTGCAGTCCTGTATTTACAGAGTTTTGCAATTATAACCATAGTCTAATATAAGAAAACTTTTGTGACCTCAAAAAGAAACCCCAGACCCATTGACTGTTTACCCTTCGTTCCCTCAGCCTGTGGCAACCACTAATTTTCTGTCTCTATGGATTTACCTGTTTTAGACACATGTAAGTGGAACTATACATTGTATGGTCTTTTTTTATTAACATATAATGTATTACTTGTTTCAGGGGTACAGGTCTGTGATTCATCAGTCTTGACACAATCCACAGCACTCATCATAGCACATACCCTCCCCAATGTCCATCACCCAGCCATCCCATCCTCCCCACCCTCCTCCCTTCATGGAACCCTCAGTTTGTTTCCTGAGATTAAGAGCCTCCTATGGTTTGTCTCCCTCTCTGGTTTTGTCTTGTTTCATTTTTCCCTCCCTTCCCCTATGATGATCCTCTGTCTTCTTCTTCAATTTCCTCATATCAGTGAGATCATATGATAATTGTCTTTCTCTGATTGACTTATTTTGTTTAGAATAATAGCCTCTAGTTCCATACAACGTATGGTCTTATGACTGTCTTCTTTCACTTAGCACAATATTTTCAAGGCTTACCCATTGATCCATGTTGTGACATGTATCAGTATTTCATTCCATTGTATGGGTATGCCATATTCAGTTTATTTATCATGTGATGAACATCTAGATTGTTTCTACTTTTGGCTAATATGAATAGTACTTCTATGAACATCTGTGTACAAGTTCTTTCTGTGAATGTATGTTTTCATTTCTCTTGAATATATGTGTAGGAGTAGAGTTGCTGGGTCATATGGTAACTGTTTAATTCTATGAAGAGTTAAACTGTTTTCCAAAGAAACTACCATTTTACATTCCCACCAGAAGTGTATGGGGGCACCAGTCTCTCCACATCCTTACCAAGACTTGTGATTATCTTTTTTATTATAGCTATCCAACTGGATGTGAAGTGGTATATCCTTGTTGCTTTGACTTGTGGTTCTCTAAGGATTAATGATGTTGAGCATGTTTTCATGTGCTTTTTGACCATTTTTATACTTCTTTGGAAAATGCATCTTCAGATCCTTTGCTTGTTTTCATAAATGGGTTATTTGTCCCTTTTTTGTTGAATTGTAAGAGTTCTTTATTCTGGTTACAAGTCTTTTATCATATATATGATTTGAAAATGTATTCTCCCATTCTGTGGAGTATTTGTTCCACTTTTTTGACAGTGTCCTCTGAAACACAAAAGTTTATAACCTTAATGATGTCCAATTTATCTTTTATTTTATTCTCTCGTGCTTTGGTGTTTTGGTGTCACATCTAAGAAATAGTTGCCTAATCCAAGATTATGAAAGTTTACTCCTACATTTTTTCCTAAGAGTTTTACAGTTTATAGTCTTCTATTTAAGTCCGTGATGGATCTGAGTTAATTTTTGTGTGTTGTGTGAGGCAAGGGTTTATCCTTTTATATCTGTGTATCCAGTTGTCCAACACCATTTACTAAAAAGACTGTTCTTTCTCTTTGAAACTTTCTTGGTACCCTTGTCAAAAATCAATTGACCATAGATATAAGTGTTTATTTCTGGACTCTCAGTTTCTTCCATTGACCTATATATTTATCTTTATGCAAGTACGATAATGATCTTAATTACTAAAATTTTATAGTACATTTGGAAATCAGAGTGTAAGTCCTCTAACTTTTAAGATTGTGTTGGAAATTCTTAGCCTCTTAGGTTGACATTTTAGTTTCAGAATCAGTTTGTCAATTTTGGAATAAAATAATTGTTTTTTTGATAGAGATTATGTTGAATCTGTAGATCACTTTGAAAAGAATTGCCATGTTAGCAATATTTAGTCTTTATACCCAACATGGGATGTCTTTTCATTTTATTAGTTCTTTAATTTCTTTCAACAGTGTTTTATAGCTTTCAGTACAAGTCTTAACACCTCTTTAGTTAAATTTATACCGAAGTTTTCTTTTATGCTGTTGCAAATGAAATTATTTTCTTAATATCATTTTAGGTTATTTATTGCTAATGTATAGGTATGCAAGTGACTTTTATATATGGACCTATCTGCTGAAGTCTTGGAGAACTTGTTTATTAAGTCTAATAGTTTTCCAGTGGATTCATTAGGATTTTCCATATGTGAAATTATGTAATCTTTAAATAAAGATAGTTTTACTTCTTCAATGCAATCCAGATAGGTTTTATTTCTTTTTCTTACTTAATTGTCCTGGCAATTCTTTAACTATCTTAAGGCAGGGAAAAAGAAATTGTTGTTTGATGCTTTAGTGCAGCCATGGTAGCTCATCATCTTCTATTCACTCTTAAAGTCCTATGCATCCTTCACTACCCAGTCTTATACCACTTGCCTCATGAAATCTCTCCTAATTTCCCCTATGCAGTTGGCCTCTTCTTCAGATGGTAGAATGAAAAACTACTTAGCTATATTTTTTTTGGTCGTAGGTAGGTAGATAGATAGATCTTAACTCTTTTTATTTTCATAACAGCCCCATAAAGTTAGTACCCTTACTTTCAAACTTGAAGATTAAATGACATAACATTTACAAAATGCCTGATACCAAGTAAACGTTCTTAACACTATTTGTTTTATAATATTATAGTTTTTGTATTATAGTTAGAGATATATTAGTCTTTACTGTAACATTGTGAAGTCCTTGCTGGTAAGGATTACGTGAAGTAGTAGTGGTAGTATTCATTAATGCTTTTTCTGCATATATGCTTCCTACTATATATGTTGCTGAATATATTTCTGTTATACCTCTTTTTTTCATATTTGTGACTGTTGGCACTATATTATGTCTCTGTGTATCATTTCTCCCATTATAGATGGCAGGAAATGGACCCATTTTTCTACCCTTTATCTTTTTTTTTAAGCTTTTATTATTTCATTGATCTAGAGTCAGGTTTCAGTTAGCAGACTGAAATTTTAAATGTTTCAGAGTAGAATTAGAATTGTAGATTATTTGCAAACAGTATGTTTATGTTCTTAAATATTCACAGGTGTCTGGGTGGCTCAGTCCATTAAACATCCAACTCTTGATTTCAGCTCAGGTCATGATCTCAGGGTTATGAGATCATGAGCCTCCCCCATCGGGCTTCATGCTGGCCATAGAATTTGCTTAAGATTCTCTCTCCCTCTCCTTCCCCCCCCCAAAAAAAAAATTTTATGATACCAACCCATGTCATTTGATCCATCCTTTACATTTATAACTGACATTTCTTGAATATGTATCCTTAATGAGCTTATTAATAATATGAAATTGAAATGGAAGTTCCCATGTTTTTTTTATATATTAAAATTATTGATAGACTTGAAGGAAAAGATCAAAAGGAATGACAACAGCTGTGTGCTGTGAGTATAGACAATCATGAAAGTAATATTTTCATAAAGAATGAACATAGCAAGAGCAATTTTCCAGATTCATAGCCAGACATGGTGTGTGCATCCATAGTTCTAAGTCTGCATCTTAACCTGGTCTTGGTGATCTTCCAGCTCCTGTTTTCCATCAAAATTGAGAGTGATTTCAGAGTGGCCCAATATAAAAGGCAGAATTACCTGCCTGATCCTGACCTCCTTTCCCTGGAAACTTTTGTTGCTAAGAGAGGATGGAGACCTCTAATGGTCTGTACCCCAACCCCTCTGTGCCTGCAGCTGCAATCTGAAGCATTACTATGGCTGTGTTAGAACTTTCCTATGAGCTAGACTGCATCTCTGGAATGTATTTTTCTTTTTTTTTTTTTTCTTTTTTTTTCTTAGGTTTTATTTATTTATTTGGCACAGAGAGAGAGAAATCCCAAGTAGGCAGAGCAGCAGGCAGAGAGAGAGGGGGAAGCAAGCTCCCTGCTGAGCAAGAGCCTGACTCAGGGCTCAATCCCAGGACCCTGAGATCATGACCTGAGCTGAAGGCAGAGGCTTTAACCCACTGAACCACCCAGGTATCCCTGGAATGTATTTTTCTGAAATGATAGAATGGAGAAGAGCTATGAAAGACAGAACACACACACAGGCAGAATCTGTAATGACAGCTAAATGCAAGCACACAGCACCACATAACCCTTAATCAAAAGCACAGACAGGGTGAGATCAATTGTAATATCTATCTTGACTCCAGCTCTAGCTAGCCTGCAACACCTTGTTGTCCCTTTCCTCCCTGTTTGGCTCTGTCAAGTGACCTATTCCTGCCCTATCTCCCAGCTGCTGCTAGACCCAGAGCACTTGGGGCAGCCAGCTGGCAGTCTTGGTAAGCTCATCCTTGTGGTTATTTCTTGCATCTACAGTTCTAATTAGCTAGAGCCAAATCAACCCCATGCTCCAAAGAACACTGAAGCAAACAGAACCTCCAAAACAATTATTTGGAAGAGTGTCCTTCTTCACAAGAAAGAGACATTGTAATATATGAAAAGGTACCCTTGTTTTTTCTGGACCAGTTTGCCTAGCAATGATATCATAAATGTTCTGAACCTTCACATTTATTTGCACAGAGACAAAAATAGAGTGACAGATACAGGTATCTAGACAGGTACTTGGTCATATAGTGATCATAATGGCCAAGTATTATACATTGCACTGGTATTTGTCAGTGCTTTCAAAATAAGGCCATATATACATATTTTTTTTAAATTTCATTTGTTCCATTTAACCCTCTGGGGTTAAGGACTGTGACTCATCTTATTTTGGTACCAGATCGTGAATGCCATGGGCACCTAACAAGTATATGTAGGTGGGGGAAAGTACAGCTATGGAGGCTATGTATTCTCCTTCTTTCTCAGGACAAACTGGTCCATGGACATGTACTATAGTGTTGTTTCTCTCAAGACAATGATAAAGAGGCTAGTGCAGTAAGAAGTGCCAAGAATACTCTGCTTTAGGAAAAAGGTAAAGTCTAGTCCATACCAGTCTTACAGAAAATGAGATACTTGGACTAGAGGCCCCTATAGTGGGTTCATTTAGTGTAAGGAAGGAGGGGAGAGGAGGAGGAAAAAGGAGGGGCACCTAGAGAGGTAGCAAAGGAGGAACAAGAACAGCTCTTGACTGAGGATTTATAAAGAAAAGAATCAGTTGGTAATGATTTAAGAGTTTGAAAACATTTGTTACAATTAAAGCAGAATTAGGAGATATCAAGAAAAAATTAGGGACACCTGGGTGGCTCCGTGGGTTAAGCCTCTGCCTTCGGCTCAGGTCATGGTCTCAGGGTCCTGGGATCGGGTCCTGCATCGGGCTCTCTGCTCAGCGGGGAGCCTGTTTCTCCCCGCCCCGCCGCCATCTACTTGTGATCTCTCTCTCTGTGTCTAATAACTAAATAAAATCTTTAAAAAAAAAAAAAAAGAAAGAAAGAAAAAATTAAGCAGTCATAGGTAAAAGATGAAAGGATGAAAAACTCACTTTTAACATTAAACCAAACCTAATTACTTGAAAAGGAAGGAACTCATGATTTGGATTAAACAAAGGAAGACTGAGTCGTCCGGGGAAGATGGTAAGGAGAGGTTTTACAGGTCTTTAGTAGCTCTAAATCTCACAGCTCCTGTGTGAGCTATGTGTCCTGCCCTGCCATTTCGTTTCCCTTAAGTGATGACTATCCTTCCTCTCTCTGGTAGGAATCTGAATGCAGGTGTTACAAGCTCTGGAGGTTGTAGGGGAGACAAAAAAGGAGCAGATCGTATGTTTGGGGGTGAGAAGAAGAATGAAATAAATATCAAAACTGGGGCACCTGGGTGGCTCAGTTCGTTAAGTGTCTGCCTTCAGGTCGGGTCATGATCCCAGGGTTCCAGGATTGAGCCCCACATCAGGCTTCCTGCTCAGTGGGGAGCCTGCCTGCCTCTCCTTCTCCCTCTGCCTGCTACCCTCCCTGCTTGTGCTCTTTCTCTTATTGTCAAATAAATAAATAAAATCTTTTTTTGAAAAATTGAAAAAAAAATAAAACTCTCCTGGATGTTTTACCACTTAAGCAGACTTTTGGAAAACTTAGAGTTAGCTTATTCAACTCTGTACCTCGAGTCTTTGCACCCAGATAAGTTACAATAGAAGAATACTGGCTATCCAAGAAAATCACAGACATTGAACGGAGAAAATCTGAAGGTCTTAAAGGCCTTTCTTTTTTTCTTTTTTTCTTTTTTTAAGATTTTATTTACCCATTCATGAGAGACAGAGAGAAAGGCAGAGGCAGAGGAAGAAGCAGGCTCTCTGCCAAGCAGGGAGCCCTGTGTGAGACTTGATCCCAGGACCCTGGGTTTATGACCTGAGCTGAAGGCAGTCGCCTAACCAACTGAGCCACCCAGGCTCCCTTAAGGGGGTTTCTTTACGTGAGCTATAGAAAAGTGGAAAATTATATGTTAACCAATTAAAAACTTGAAACAACAACAAAAAAAACATGGAAAACTGTAATCACAGCAAGGATGGTAGTAAATCTTATCTTTACAATTTTTGAATATAATTAGTCCCAGTTTTTATTCTGCTCATTAATGCGGCATCTTCTCTTCAGAAAAGACTAGAATGAGATTTCCTAAAATGTTACATACTTTGGACAAGGTTACCATATACAGGTATCCCTCATTTTTCCAAAGTTCACATTACATCACTTCGCTTTTACAAAAGACCTACATTAGTGCCTCTTTTTGCTAACCAAAAGAAATCCAAAGAGGAGTTATGCTTTTATGAAAAAAAAGTGAAAATGAAAAGCAACAATAGCCTTCGGCATTTGTTTTGCAGCAAACTATTCTAGAGGCAGCACATGCCCACCAGGGCTGGTACTGTGAAGCTCTTTCCATGGAACTACACTCAATATCAAGCCATCATGGCTTTGAACTGTGTCTGTGAGCATCTGTGCTTTATCTCAATTTATTTTGTACCTGTTAGTGATGTTAGTAATGTGTGATGTGTCCTAGTGATGCGTAAGAAAAACTCAATGGAGGTTTTTTGTTTTGGGGCGGGGGGGTGTTGAGGTCTGGGAATGCTCAAAAAATTTTCCATATAAATTAGTGGTAATTGCTTCTTTACTTTATGCCACTTCAGCTGATGAAAATTTTAATAGGAATGCTCTACTTCCAGATAGCAGGGGAAACCTGTGTCTGGTAGCACATGTCATTCATCACTGTTGGCTCTCTAGCATTTGACATTTATGTTTGAATTTTAAATTTCTTCCAGATGCTTCCTAAAGAAGAGTATATGGTGTCTGCTTTTTGGTTGGGTGGAAAATGAGGAAGAGAGTACAGCCTGAGGAGTCGAGGCACATTAATGAAACCCCATCTCAGAGGGCTTTCTGGTCCTCTGATAGTTGTGACTCCACCATTTCCCCTGCTTGGAGAGAGCCTGCTCAGTTAACGTTTAGTAAAAACAACAATGAATATGCTTATTTTCACATAGATACTCATATATACTTCCTTATGAATAGACTGCTTAGAAGTTTATATAAGAAGAGACTGTTGGGGCACCTGACTGACTCAATCAGTAGAACATGTGACTCATGATATTGGGGTCCTGAGTTCAAATCCAACATTGGACATGGAGCCTACTTAAAAAATAAAAATTAAAAAATGACTCTTTCTAATCCTTGCCTCTAGGGAGAAAAAACTAGATGCTATGCGACAGGCTCCCTCAATGCCTTGTTAGAACATACAAATTTTATGTTTGTGCACATATTATCTTTTCATGTTTTTTTAATTGAGATGAAAGATGCATAACATAAACCATTTTGAAGTATACAGTTGAGTGGTATTCAGTATGTTCACAGTGCTGTGCAGCTACCATTTCTAAATAGTTCCAACACATTATCATGTTGCTAAAGGAAACCCTGTATCCTTTAAGCAGTCCCTCCCTTACAAACCTCTCTCAGCCCCTGACAACCACTAATCTGCTTTCTCTCTCTATGAATTTACCTTTCTGGATATTTCATTTAAATGGAATCATACAATATGGATTTTTGTGTCTGGTGTCTTTCAATCAGCATACTGATTTCAGTGTTCATTTGTGTGGTAGCATTCATGCCTTTTTATGGCTGAATAAAATTTCATCATATAGAAACATCCAATTTTATTTACCTTTTTATCAGCTGATGGATATCTGGGTTGTTTGTACTTTGTAGCTATTATGAATGATGATGCTATGAACATCTGTCTTGAAGTTTTTCTGTGGACATGTTTTCATTTCTCTTGGGTATAACCATAAGAGTAGAATTGCTGGGTCATATGGTAATTCTCTGTTTAACTTTTTGAGAAAAGTTTGGTTTGGTTTGGTTTGGTTTGGTTTTTGGTTTTTGGTTTTCAAAAGTGCCCTGTATCAGATTGAGGATGTTCCCTTGTTCTATTTTCTTGTATGTTTTCATTATGAAAGTGTGTTGGATATTGTCAAATGCTTTCTCTGCATAGCCAATCCACCTTTTTTTGGTATTATGCATTATATGGTTAGGAATCAGAGAATATACTTATATTTATGATTCTTAGTAGAGAGTGTATTATAACCAAATTAAGAAAATAATTGCTTTGAGTCATCAGGTTATGGAACTAGTTCCATTCTCCTTGATCCTTCTTTGGAGTAGTATTCTCTGTAATGGGAATTTATAAACACATCTTTGCTTTTTTATTTAATTAAGTTTGATAAACTTACTTTAGAGTGGTTTTAGTCACAAAGATAATAGAAAGTTCCCAGATACCCCATACCCAGTTTCCCTAATGTTAACATCTTTTATTAGTATGATACAGTCTCATAGTTATTAAACTGATACTGGTATTATATTATTACCATACTATATTAATATTGCTTTATTATGCTTTATTATATACAGAATATTACTATACTATATCAATACTATATTAACTGAAGTATTATATTTAGATTTCTTCAGATTTTTCCCTGATATCCTTTTTCTGTTCCATGATCCCATTCAGGATACCACATTACATGTTATTGTTATGTCTCCTTAGCCTACTTTAGACTGTCAATTTTATAGATACACTTTGTTTTTAATGACCTTGACAGTTTTGAGGATTACTATCCACATATTTTGTGTTTTTCTGATATTTACATTGGTATGGGTTTCAGGGTAGAAGATCATGGAGGTAAAGTGTCATTTTCATTATATCATATGAAACTGTACATACTACTATCAACATGATATCAACAACATATCTGTTGTGGTTGACCTTGATTACTAACTGAGTTAGGATTTGTTTGGTTTCTATACTGTGAAGTTACTTTTTTTAAAAAATTAATTTATGTTTTAACACCAATTTCATAAAGCCTTGCCCTAGATAACACACCAACCTTAGATTACTTAATGCCATTTGGGGGATAGGAAATAATAAGTTAGAATGAATGTCATGTTCCTGTTAAAGCAGCTGTGTACACTCTTGGTGCTAGGATGCTTCTTAGTATGCCAGTATGCCAGAAATACACCATGGGTCTTCAGGACAGCTGCAGTTGTGTTGTCATGAACTTTGACATCTTCAGAGTTTATGATGTCCTAAAAATTTCCTTTACACCACAGTGTGCCTTTAGTGACCAACTAAGCTGTAAAAGTTTAGTGCTGGGTGATACCTGAAGGCAAAAGATCACTGCAGAGTTAATAGGCTTCTATACTTGTGGTTTGTATTTGAATCAGAATCCCTCCAGTGTATCATTTCTAGTTGATTTGTCCAATTGGGTTTTTTTTTTAAGTAATGAAATATCTTCCATTTCTTTATATTTTACAAGAAATTTATATCTATCACTGTAAGTCTTTTTCTATCTTCCAATTAGTTCAGAACATTTTAGCCATTTATTATTCAGTCTTGGAAGAAAACTAAACTGAATTTATTCAGACTTTGAATCATTTGAATTATAAGCCATATACATGTCAAAATAGAATATTATGCTGTCACTTAAAATAAAGAATGTGAAAGCTCTTTGTATATTAATATGAAATGATCTTCAAGGATGTACTATTAAAACAAATGAACAAAGTCCAAAACAATATATAAAATATACTACCATTTGGTTAAAATAAAGGGTGGGGGGCAATATGGGCTTAAATGCTTTTTATATGCATAAGATATATCTGGAAGGATACACAAAAGCTGGTAACTTTATTTGTCCCATGGCAGGATAACCAGGTGGTTGAGAAGAAAAGAGAGTTTGAATATGTTACTTATTTTTTTTAAACTTTTATAATATATTATCTAAAACAGAACTGATTGTTAGCTTTGAATTTGTTAATAGTTGAACCTCACTTTGAGTTATTCTTCATCATGGAGTTAACTTCACGTGCTCCAAGAAATAATTCTACACAATGAACCTCTGAATATTTCTTTCCAGGTAGTAGGATTATTCAGCTTTGGTTTGATTAATTTGTGGTTTTGGTTTAAATATCTTTTAATAAAAATGTTATAGAATCACAGAATCTTAGAGTTAGATTGGCCCTTAGATACCAGTTGTAAGTTATTCATTTGATAGTTGATTCTCGGCTGCATCAGGATTGGACTGCTCTGGTGGCAGACACAGTATTCTGCCATAGCCCATTCTTGTACAGTTCTCATGCTAAGAAATCTCTCTCCTATCTTGAGCCTAAATCTCTTTTCCTGGGTCTTGTGACCCTTGGAACTAATGCTTCCTCTTAGGGTCATGTAGAATCTGTTTACTTTTATGCATGACAGCCTATTACACACATGATATGTGGACCTCTTTATAATCCTAATTGTTCTCCTATATTAAAGGCTTTGAAGTTGCTAATGAGCTTCTCTGTCCCTGCTTTTGGAGTTGATTTGTTTTTGGAGCTAAGTACAGAACCTTATATTTATCTCTCTTAAATTTTGTTTTGGCAGATTCAGCCCATGAACCAATTCAATGTTTTAATCCTGATGCTGTCATCTAACAATTATGCGAGTCCTCCCCACTTTTCTTTTTAAAAACTTTATTTTTTAAAACTTTATTTTTTGGAGCAATTTTAGGTTTATAGCAAAACTGTCCATATACCTTTCTATCAGCATCACTAGCCAGCATAGTACTTTTTTCTTTTTTTTAACCAGGAATGAACTTCTATTAACACATCATAATCACCCAAAGTTCATATGTTACATTAGTGTTTATAATTGGTATTGTACATTCTATGTGTTTAGAGGAAATATAATGACAAATATGCATTATTATAATATCATACAGAGTATTTTCGCTGCTCTGAAAGACCTCTGTGCTCTGCCTGTTTATTTCCCCTGTGCCACCCCTGTCACCCACCAATCTTTGTACTATCTCCATAATTTTGCCTTTTCCATGATGTCATATAATCAGAATCATACAGTCTGTAGCCTTTTCAGGTTGGCTTCTTTTTTCTTCTCTTGTTTTTGTTTTTGTTTTTGTTTTTGCACCACACCCAGTGCTCCATGCAATACATGTCCTCCTTAACCCACCACCAGGCTCACCTAACCCCTCACCCCACTCCCATCCAAAACCCTTAGTTTGTTTCTCAGAGTCCAGTCTCTCATGCTCCGTCTCCCCCTCCGATTTCCCCCAATTAATTTTTCCTTTCCTTCTCCTAATGTCCTCCATGTTATTCCTTATGCTCCATAGGTAAGTGAAACCATATGATAATTGACTCTCTGCTTGACTTACTTCACTCAGCATAATCTTCTCCAGGCTCATCTACGTTGATACAAAAGTTGGGTATTCACCCTTTTTGATGGAGGCATAAAACTCCATAGTATATATGGACCATGTGTTCTTTATCCATTCATCTGTTGAAGGGCATCTTGGCTCTTTGCCCAGTTTGGCAGTTGTGGCCATTGCTGCTATGAAAATTGTAGTACATATGTCCCTTCTTTTCACTACATCTGTATCTTTGTGGTACATACCCAGGAGCGCAATTGCAGGATCATAGGGAGGCTCTATTTTTAATTTCTTAAGGAATCTCCACACTGTTTTCCAAAGTAGCTGCACCAACTTGCATTCCCACCAACAGTGTAAGAGGGTTCCCCTTTATCCACACTTGTTGTTTACTCTCTTGTTAATTTTGGCCATTCTAACTGGTTTAAGGTGGCATCTCAGTGTGGTTTTGATTTGAATCTCCCTGATGGCTAATGATGATGAACATTTTTTCCTGTGTCTGTTTCATTTGTGTATTTTCTTTGGAGAAGTGTCTGTTCGTGTCTTCTGCCCATTTTCTGACGTGATTATCTGTTTTTTGAGTGTTGAGTTTGAGGAGTTCTTGACAGATCTTGGATATCAGCCCTGTGTCCATAGTGTCATTTGTTAATATCTTCTCCCATTCTGTGGGTTGCCTCTTTGTTTTGTTGCTCTTTCCTTTGCTGTGTAGAAGCTTTTTATCTTGATGAAGTCCCAAAAGTTCATTTTCGATTTTGTTTCCTTTGCCTTTGGAGACATGTCTTGAAAGAAGTTGTAGTGATGTGCCCTCTCTCATTTCTGATTTTAGTAATTTGTGTCCTCCCTCTTTTTTTCTTGGTTAGCCCAACTAAAGGCTTATAGATTATATTGATCTTTTGAAAGATCAGCTTTTCTTTTCATTGATTTTCTCTACTGATTTCTTTTAATTTCACTGATTTCTGCTCTCAATTTATATTTTTTTCCTTTTGCTTCCTTTAGATTTAGTGTGCTCTTTTTATAATCTGTTAAGCTAGAAACTTACATTATTGATTTTAAATTATTCTTTTTTTCTAAGAAATGCATTTGGTAGTATAAATTGCCCTCTAGGTACTGTTTTGATATCATCCCACACATTTTGGTGAGTTGTGTTTCCATTTTCATTACTTAAAAATATTTTTTGATTTCTCTCGGAATTTCTTCTATGACCCATGTGTTGTTTTTTTTTTAAGATTTTATTTATTTATTTGACAGACAGAGATCACAAGTAGGCAGAGAGGCAGGCAGAGAGAGAGGGAAGTAGGCTCCATGCTGAGCAGAGAGCCCAATGTGGGGCTTGATCCCAGGACCCTGGGATCATGACCTGAGCCAAAAGCAGAGGCTTTAACCCACTGAGCCACCCAGGCACCCCGACCCATGTGTTCTTTAGAAGTTTGTTCTTTAATCTACATGTATTTTGGGATTTTCAAGTTTTCTCTCTGTTATTGAATCTAGTTTAATTGCACTAAGAGTAAACATTGTATAGTTCCTATTCTTTAAATTTGTTACATTTTGTTTTATGGCTCTGACTGTGGTCTGTCTTGGTGAATGTTCCATGTGAGCTTGAAAGAATGTGTAGTTTGCCACTGTTGGATGAGGTAGTCTATAAATTCTAGTTATATCCAGTTAATTAATAGTGTAGTTGAGTTCAACTATGTCCTTGCTGCTTTTCTGCTTGTTGGATATATCCATTTGTGAGAAAGGGGATGTTGAAGTCTCCAGCTATGATAGTGGATTCATCTGTTTTTCCTTGCAGTTCTGTTTTTGTGTCATGTAGTTTAATGCTTTCTCCTTAGACATATAAATGAAGAATTGTTAAAGTCTACTTGTAGAAGTGATACCTTTATCATTATATAATGTCCCTCTTTATCCCTTTATCCCTTGCTTACCTTTGAAGTCTGCTCTCAAATCAAAATAACTCCCTACTATAATACTGTATGTTAACTATACTAGAATTAAAATTATTTAGTTAATTTAAAATAGCCCCTCCTGCTTTGTCTTTATTAATGTTAGCATGGTATTTTTAAAATTATGATATCATAATACAATAACCATGTTATTATGTGCTATTATGTTTGCATGGTATATTTTTCTCCTTTTATTTAATTTACATGTGTCTTTATATTTAAAGTCAGTTTTTTGTAGACAAGATATAATTGGGTCATTTTTTTGATCCACTCTGACAATCCCTTTTAATGGTACATTTAGACCATTGACATTCTAGTGATAGTTAGATTAATATCCACTATATTCCTTGTTTTTTTCTATTTGTTGCTGTTGTTTTTTCTTTTTGTCCTCCACTCTTTTATCCCCTTCGTAGTTTTTTTTTTAATTTTTAAATTATTTTTATTGATATATAATGTATTATTTGCCCCAGGGGTACAGGTCTGTGAATCATCAGGCTTACACATTTCACAGCACTCACCATAATCCATACTGTCCTCAGTGTCCATAACCCAACCACCCTATCCCTAACCCCCTTTGTAGTTTGAAATGAGCATTTTATATGATTCCTTTTTTCTTCTTTCTTAGCATGTCAGTTATACTTCTTTTTTTAAATTGTTTTTAGTGGTTGCCCTAGAATTTGCAATATACATTTATAACTTATGCAAATCTACTATCAAATAAATCTGACCACTTCATAGGTAGTATGAGTTCCTTATAATAACAAATAATTCTACTTCCTTCTTCCCATCCTTTGCTGTCATTCTTTTTGCTTATATATAAGCATATATAGGTATACACACACACATAATACATGTAAGGTATATACATAAACATACATAATAGAATACATTCCTCGTATAATTATTTTGAACTGTTACTTATTGATTAATTAAGAATTAAGATAAAAGTTCTTACTTTAACCTCACTTGTCCTTCCTCATTACTCTTCCTTTCTTCCCGAGTTTCTTACCCATGTTATTTTCCTTTGTTGCGAAGATCTTGTTTTACCATTTCTTGCAAGGTATGTCTCCTGGCTACAGGTTACTCCAACTTTCATTTGTCTGAGAAAGTTTTTAATTTCTCCTTCATTTGTGAAGGATAATTTTACAAAGTGCAGAATTCTAAGTTGGCAGGGGTTTTTTTCCCTCAGCACTTTCAATATTTCACTTAACTCTCTTCTTGCTTGAGCAGTGTGTGGGGATGGAGTTAGATATAATTCTTAGCTTTGTTCATCTTTTGGTAAGGTATTGTTTTCCCTCTAGCTCTTTTAAGGATTTTTTTTTAAGATTTTATTTATTTATTTGACAGACAGAGAGAGATCACAGTAGGCAGAGAGGCAGGCAGAGAGAGAGAGGAGGAAGCAGGCTCCCCACTGAGCAGGGAGCCCGATGCGAGGCTCGATCCCAGGACTCTGGGATCATGACCTGAGCCGAAGGCAGAGGCTTAACCCACTGAGCCACCCAGGCGCCCCTCTTTTAAGGATTTTTTTATCTTTCATCTGCTGTAATTTGAAAATAATATGGCAAGGTGTAGGGTTTTGGGGTTATTTTTGGCCTTTATCCTGCTTGGTGTTCTCTGAGCTTCCTGGATCTGTGGTTTGGTATCTGACATTAATTTGCATGTGCGTTCCTCAGCAAATGTAGAAATGGTTGTGATGACAGAACATCTTGGTGGGATGTCACACAGGCAGACGGAAGTGCAGGACTGGAGTCCTGAGAAGAGGTGGTGATGACATATGAATTAGCATCTGCACTGCAGATTAATGTCTCTGGCACCAAACATTAGCCCTGCATATCCAAGGCAAAAACCCTTTTGTCCAGCAGAATAGTTTACTGAATAACACTTTCAGCCTATTCAAGAACATGAAAAAATGCCAAGGAAACTTCCTAAATTTTCAGTTGACGTTGCAAGTAACTAACCTCATACATTAAAAGTCTGGGTTAGGTGAAAACCCATGATATTATGAAGTAAGCCAGGCACTCTGTTCATTTTTCCTGGCTATGTTCATTTAGCCACATCTAGCACAAGATGGAGTTGAGAAACAGTTTTGGGTGCCAGGATATCCAGGTTCTTCGTGCCACCTAGCAGTGGGCTCTGAGGCAGGCAGGCTGAGGATCCTCTAAACCCCAGATGATCCATTCGTGAGATGACAAGTTGGGAGAAAATCACCACCGTCCCTTCTAGTACTAACTAAAAGTCTACATCTTTTAGGTTGTATAAAGAATTAAAATAGTGATAATTTCTTCACCAGATTGTTTGCTCTTGGAAAGTAACTCACCTAATAAGAAATTATTTATATTTACTTAAGAATTTAGAATATCTGATAAGCCATCAGTTTATCTGAGATTTAATGATACATTTTCATAACAAAACCCTAAATAATCAAAGTGTGTATTTAAGAAATTGCTCAATGTACGTTAGTTCCGCTTTTGAAAATTTTCTCTGCTCCCTGTGTGTTACAGAACTAGATCCAAGATCATCCGGAAAGTTGGCTTTGTGCACTAATAGATCATGCGATTCCTGCCCTCCCCCACCTCAGTGCTCAGTGAGTCCTTGCACACACTGTTCGGTAAACAACTTCAGAAAGCCAGGCCCCGCCAGTTCATTCACAGAGAGTATTTGGAAACAGTTGTCTTTGTGCAGGCTTGACATACTGGCTGAAGTGGAATAGAGAGTTAGCATTTGTGTTTTCATTAGTTCTTTTTATAGCATTGAACCAGCTGTAGCTGGTTAATGTTAGCCTCTGCTGCCTATTAGTGTACAGGTCTCTTATGCAGGATAAAGGGCTTCTGATGGAAACAGATTTTGTTACTCATGATACCACTGACTGTGTTTACATGAACTCACTCAGTCTGTCATGGGATATGATTTAGAATGGCTCTTGTTAAAATACAGGAACTCCCTGAGGTCCATCCTTGAAAACAAATAAGGAACTCAAAAACATAGATAGCTTTCTGTATTAAACTAGCCATCTTTCACAGATTATGCTTCCTTGGATTATGCTTTTAAAAAGAGCTAGGATGTTCTTCCATCAATATCTTAAAAATTGGGTGGAGAAAGTTGTTTTTTTCTATAGCCACAGCAAGGAATCATCATTATAGTAGGTAGAGAATAATTTACCCAACCATTTCTGGGTAACTTAAACAGAGCTGTTCATATTGCTGTAGATTTTCATGAGTTGAACTCTGACTGAAGGCAAAATTTAACTTTTTAAGAAATCATTAATAGCTAGATAGAAATGAGAATATGTATAGTTCTATCAAATGATTCCTAACAAGTTAAATATAGAAATAAAGAAATAAAATAGAGATGGAAATGAATATGTTATTAATACTACATTATATTGACTAATTATATATTCATTTCTATCTAGAGAAATGGAAATGGGAAATGGAAAGCATTTTGAACAAACGGTTTATTGGATTCTGTGTAGCTTGTTTGGAGATTAAAGTATAAACCAATTTAGCCAGTATTCTGATGTAGCTATTTCCTGTATCAGTCTCATCAGAAGTTAGAAAATATATCCTGCTTTTCAACTTATTTTATTTGAAAAAGTGAGCTTAGGCCTTTGAAAAGTGCTAAATGATTAAGTCAAGAAAATATAAGGGTTAAGATTCTTTCTTTAATAGAGCAGCTGTTTGGAGAGATATAGCCATCCCTCACAGGACCCTAGCCTTTGTAGGTATCCTAAGAAAAAATTGTCCTTGATTTTTCCTTTTTCCCCCTTCCACTTTCTTTTTTTTTCCAGAACAGAGTATGACAGTATTAGAGATTTAGTAATTACTTACGTTAGTACAGTAATAGGTACTCAACTACCATCTACCTCACAGTATAGTTTAGGGAATTAAATGAGGTAACAAATTGAATTGCCTACCACACGGTAAGTCTTTTTTTTTTTTTTCCATTTATATAGACTAGGAGTTGGCAAACATAGTATTTTAGGCTCTGTAGGCCACACCACAGTTTCCATTAAACTCAGCTATGGTAGTGTGAAAGCAGCCATAGACACTAATATGTAAAAAGATGGGCATGGCTGAGTACCAATAAAATTTTATTTACAAAGACAGGTGACAGGCAAGATTTGTCCAATAAGCCATAGTTTGCCAACCCATAACCCATACAAATAGGTAAATTTTTTTATGTCATTTGAAGGATAAGAGAATTTTCACCCACTGTTTACTACAGTTTCAACTTCCCACCCTACACACCAAAATTACACTTGAAGGTAGAGGTATATGTAATTTTTTTATATTTATTTAGTTGAGAGAGAGAGACAGCAAGAGAGAGCATGAGCAGGGCGGAGAGAACAAGCAGGCTCCTCGGTGAGCCAGCAACCTGACACAGGACCTGATTCCGGGACCCTGAGATCATGACCTGAGCTAAAGGCAGACGCTTTACCAACTGAGCCACCCAGGTACCCCTGTCTTATGTATTTTTTAACTACATACAGAAAAGAATGTGTAAAATTACAGACTTAATGTATTAATTTTCATATAAAATAGCTATTGTCCCATGGGGTAAAATAATGTGACATTTAGAAATGTTGGGGGCTCTCTGCATACTTTGTTTCTCAAATATGTTGAATTACAAAATGATACACATAGTATATCAAATTTGTGAACCCCACAGTAAGGTAAAAATAACAACCTTTATACCAGGATGTATGTATGGTTTACAAGTGAGAGAATGAATGCCAGAGGAAATAGCACATGATAAGTAAGTGTAAATAGTATAAAAATATAGATGAAAGCAATGTTTAATGTACATCCTGAGAAAAGCAGTAAAGGGCAGTAGGAAAGAATCCAGCATATGTAATGAAAGTCTCTAAATTCTAGTGTCAGCTCTGGTACTCCACATGGTCTTATGATACTGGGCAACTTAGTTATTGCTTCTGAGCTTTCGTTTTCTCACTATTAAGCAGAGAGAATAATATATTTTGCACATTGTTTTATGGTATTGAAGAGATGTGTAAAGTGCTTTGGGAGCTTTAGATTGCTGTGAAATAGCATTATTGATTGTACATATGACAAATGTACTTACATTGGTCCAAGGGCAATTTGAAACTTCCTTCTGATATGTTGTACAGCTGACCTTTTCCAGACCAGTAGAACTTGAGGACATGTAACTTCTCTTAGTTACCCACACATCTAGGCTCACATATCCAACTTTGAGAGGTGCATATGTGCTAAATGTTCTAGAGAAGAGATTACTAACTTCTTACTCAGCAAATGTCACTTGACCTGTAACCCCCTGCTCTTTGGGTGAACCTGTGTGGCTAATGCAACTTGACTGGTTCTTAATCTTGTGGGGTGTAGATCAAGTCCATTTATTAGCACTGTTGACTCAAAAAATGTAAAATGGCTATAACCACTGGAAGGAAGACACAGTGCCACAGTCATACTAAATTGGAGACCTTAATCAGGGAACTACAAATCAAAACCACAATGAGATACCACCTCATAGCAGTCAGAATGGCTAAAATTAACAACTTAGGAAACAATAGATGTTGGCAAGGATGTGGGGAAAGGTAAACCCTCTAAAACTATTGGTGGGAATGCAATCTGGTATACCACTCTGGAAAACAGTATGGAGCTTCCTCAAAAACGGGAAGGAAAAATAAGACAAAAACAGAGTGGGAGACACACCATAAGAGACTCTTAACTCTAGGAAGCAAACTGAGGGTTGCTGGAGACAAGGGGGATTGAGGGGATAGGGTTGGGTGATAGGCATTAAGGAGGGCACTTGAATGGAATAAGCACTGGGTATTGTATGCAACTGATGGATAAGTAAATTCTACTTCTGAAACTAATAATACACTATATGTTAATTGAGGATCAATAAAAAATAATTAACTAAATAATTATTAGAGGCCTTAAAGGGAGAACTATAGACTATTAGAGCAAAAATGGGGCCAACCCAGGGTATCATCAGGGAGCAAGAGCCAGGAGAAAGAATGAGGAACACCATAGGAAGGGAGGGAACTGTGAAGAGACTGAGGCACACCTCAGTGAGGGCACCCAAATTTCTGAGCACTCTCAAACAGCCTCCAGACCTGCATTGCCCAATGGCCTTGTAACACTGGGAGAATAAAGATCAGTCTTCAATTTAAGGATTTCAACTTCATTGTAACAATAGATTTTAAGGAAAGCCTGTATTAGGATCAATTTACAAACAGCTCTGAAAATTAAAATGTAGTCATTTGTTTATAACCACTTGGGTCTTACCTCCTGATATGGCATATTTAAAGATTTTATTTATTTATTTGACAGAGAGAGAGATCACAAGTAGCCTGAGAGGCAGAGAGAGAGGGGGAAACAGGTTCCCCGCTGAGCAGAAAGCCCCATGTGGGCTCGATCCCAGGACCCTGAGATCATGACCTGAGCCGATGGCAGCGGCTTAATCCCCTGAGCCACCCAGGTGCCCCCTGATATTGCATATTTAGTGTATTAGTTAATGAATTTTAAAACCACACATACACACATATATGCATTTTTTTAAATAAAAAGTAGCAAAGAAGAGTATTGGAATCATGAATCATCACAATGAATCTATCAGGCAAATGGTGAAAAGAGTAAATTTGTTTCTGGAAAATGGATTTAGATTTTATTTGCTCAAAACATATATAAAAGAACTGGAGAGCTGACGAATAACTCTTATTTGACTTTTCAGAGTTCACAATTCACCAAAAATTCAGAGAAACAAAATAACAGTTATCAATGATAGTTGTAGTTTATTTTCTGAAAGGCAGTGAAATACAGCTCCTTGTTTTATATGAAATTTACTCTGTGACAAACCATGTCTTTCTAATGAGACCAGGGGCCAGAATTCAGCCGTGAGCTCAGGATGATCTGAGAAGACTGAAGGTCCAACAGTTTTATTGCTTTAGATTAGTTAAGTGATGATAACCATGAGCATTTATAATATTATTTTTAAATTGGCCCTGTGAGGTTTTAAGACACAGAACTGAATGTACTGCCAGATATTTTTGCAGGAGTCACAGATGTAAAAGAGAATTCTGCACACACACATCCCCCTCCCCAACACCCAAATGGAACATATTTTGAGTTAAACCCTTTGGAATGGACTGTTTTTAGAAAAATGGCAGGGGTTAGGAAATGTTTTTTCACAACTTTTTTCGTTACATATCATAACAGATATTTACATTTTAATTCAATTTTGACATATTCTGCTCTGTGGTTGACTATACTAATAGTGAAATACCAAATGGAACTAAAGTCCCATTTTTTTTCAAACAAACAGTAAAGTGTTGCCTGGTCTGAAATTTGAGAGTTAACACATGGTACCCAGGCATGGGCTAGGCTTGGCAAAACTCAAAAATACAAGCAGCATTGCTCAACATTGCACTCTTTCACTATTTGTGCTCACAGCCCCTCTTATGAAGTAATGTGACCGTGCAGTGACAGCCTGGTCCATTAATATTTTTAGTGTAACTTTAATTGATAAAAGCAATATAGTGACACCTATGGAAAATTTCAAAATTTGCATAAATAGAAAAATTGTTCTAATTCCATCCCCTGTATAATCATTTTGCATGTTATCTTCTAGTCTTATTTATTTATTATTTACTTACTTTTATTTATTTAATCTCTGCACCTAATATGGGGCTCAGACTTATGACCCCAAGATCGAGAGTCCCATGCTCTACCAAATGAGGCAGTCAGGTGCCCCTCTTCTAGTTTTTTTATAATACTTCTTTTGAGATCATGAAACATTATGTTCTCAGTCCAAAGAATGTCAGCAAACTATAATCGTCTTTACTCTATGCAACATTTCAGTTTGACTGTGGATCAGTGGGGAGTAGAAGAGAGTTTCGTTGGGAACTAATGATATCCCAAGTGCTTGTGTTTTTCTTTGTTTTTTGAGATAGTAATAAAAGAAAGCATGTAAAATATCCATATAATACCTGCTGGTGACACCCTGCACAGCAGTAATGGAAAAGGCCAGCACCTCAGAGAGGTGGGTGTGAGTGTTCCAGATGCTTAGACGTGTCTGCTGAAAGGGCAGGAGACTGAAGACTCATCTCCAGCTAAACTAGAACTCAAAACCAGGTCCATGTGATTCTGTGCCTTTAAAGCAAATAAAGGCACAGAGTAACTTGATTTTGTAAATGAAGCAGCTAACTTGTTTCACATTCTGTAGCTCACTAGAATAGTAGTAATTTAGAACCACTGGTCATATCATAAAAATGATTATTCTTATTCACTGGAATGGAAACTTGCACTGGTACAGATAATAGAAAAAATACTAGTCATATTTTTATTTGAAGATGAGCAATTACTGTTAGCTCCACTTGTAAAGAATACAAGTGTCTGTAATCAGATGTTTAGAAAATTAATATTAATAACACTATTTTTTGATGTCTAAAACATTTATTTGTTTGTTTTAAATAGACTCCACGCCCATGAGCCTGTCAGGCATCCTGTAGACATATCTTTAAACAAAAAACCATCTTTTCAATAAGAAAGTTGTTTAGACTGTTAGATGAAGAAAAAAGTAAATGTTACTGAACATTTCAGTGTCACCTCTTGCTTTTTCTAGCTCTGTGAGTAGCAATGAAAGGACTAAGATGCTTTTTCTATAGGAAAGGAATGATAACAGAACCAGTAGAGCCATGAATAGAAGTGTTCTTCTGCTGTTGTTAGGCCTTCATGCCATGCTGCCTGTGGTGCATAAGATGTAGAAAAATTGTTGTTTTTCCTTTTTAAGTTTAGACATGAAAATGATAATTTAAAAATCAAGTCAGGTATAAAGATGTGGAAAAGTAGATGTCAAACGTGAAGTGAAGAAGAAGATTAAAAAGAGGGAAGAAAAATCACTTCTAGTCAGATATCACTGTGTAGAATTATTATGCATATATTTTAAGAGTAAAGTGTTACCACTTGGATCAGACCTGGAAGAGAGAATGTGTAGCCCTTGTCATGAGTCCGTGTGTCTGCGTTTACTTCAGACATGTGGACACATCTCCTTCCTGAGCAGTGAATGAAAGTAACTCACATAGTACCATGGAGGAACATGATTGGGAAGATTCCATCATGTCCTTTGTGAATAAGCGTCTTCAGGTTCTAAGTCTCCATTAGTGTTATAGACGCTTAAACTTGCTTTATTACCAAATCAGAGTTGTAATAAAAAGATTTTAATTGGACAGATGCTTACTTTGAATCTCACTATATCTTGTGTCTAGGTGGTAGATGTTTTTATGATGGAACCAATAGTAATTTTAATTGTTGTCTGACACAGAGCCCACAGGCATATTTTCATAGTGAATGCTATAAATGTATTCATTAATGTGTTTTTAACATTATGTTATTTTTGTTTTGTCTTTTTCAAATTGGAATTTTTATTGAGATAATTGTAGAGTTGCATGTAGTTGTAAAAAGTAATATAGGAGAGACCCCATGCATTACCCAGTTCCCCCCCAGTTAACATTCTGTGAAACTATAATACAATATCACAACCAGTATATTACATTGATGTAGTCTACCTATCTTGTTTGGATTTCCCATTTAACTTGTACTTGTATGTTTTTGTGTATTTAGTTTTATGCAGTTTTATTACACATATACGTTCATGTATGGGTCACCACAGTCAAGACACTGATCATCTTAGACATATATCCTGTTCCCTCCTGTTCTTTCATAACCACATCTACTTCCCTCCTGCCTACCTTCCCCCCCAGTGTACTTTGCTCATCCTTCCCCTCCCCACTCTAGGCCCTAGTAACCTCAGAACTGTCTTCCATTTCTCTAATTTTCTCTTTTCAAGAATATTATATAAATGCTCTATGAATAAACAGCACATAATCTTTTGGGATTGTCTTTTTTTCACTCAGCGAAATTCTAAGTTGCTGCCAGCATCAATGATTTGTTTCATTTTTGTTGTTTGCCAAGTAGTACTCCGTGGTATAGATCTACCACAGTTTGATTTAACGTTTCCCTGTTGGAGGACAGCTAGGCTGATTCCAGTTTTTGACTTGCCTGAATAAAGCCACTATGACCATTCATGTATAGGTTTCTATGTGAACCCGAATTTTCATTTCTCTGGTATAAAAGCCCAAAAGTGTAATTGCTGAGTCATGGGATAGTTACATGTTTAACTTAATAAGAAACTGCCAAATTGTTTCCAGAGTGGCAGTACCAGTTTACATTCCCACCAGCAATCTATGAGTGACTCAGTTTCTCTGCATCTCCAATAGTTTTTGTGTTTTCAGTATTTTTTTTTCAGTGTGTTTTATTTAGCCATTCTGATTGGTGTCTATGCACTGAATTTTAAACTGAAAGTTTTGGATTTGGGTATTTCTTATTTTTCCCCGCTTTGGGCATATCTCATGAGTTACTCTTATTTTTTATTTTTTTTTACTTATTTTGACAGAGAGCGATCACAAGTAGACAGAGAGGCAGGCAGAGAGAGAGAGAGAGAGAGAGAGAGAGAGGGAAGCAGGCTCCCTGCTGAGCAGAGAACCCGATGCGGGACTCGATCCCAGGACCCTGAGATCATGACCTGAGCCGAAGGCAGCGGCTTAACCCACTGAGCCACCCAGGCGCCCCTCTCATGAGTTACTTTAAAATAAAATCTGAGTTTATCTTTCTGTAGATCCCACAGGACTGCAAACTTTGTAAGTATAAGAAATTTGTTTCATTGAGGTTTGCATCCTTAGCATAGGAACCAGGGCCTAGTGCAGGGCAGACATTCACTAGTGTGGTTGAAGAGAGAGAGAGAGAGAGTACTTTTTACTAATTGCATTCATCATTACTATCACTTAATTTGTGTGACGCATATTCATTCAGGGTATATGACAGTAGTATTACTTGAAAAAAGCATGGTGAACTTAAGTTAAAAATAACCTCAAGTCTAGTCTAGATCCTCATCTAGATCCCAGATGCAGCTTTTAAAAGCAAGGAAAAAAGAATTTTTTCAAATACAAAAGTGAGGGAGAAGACTTCATATTTTGACTCACTGTGTCCCTCCAAAAGAAAACCTGCACTCTTTATATACCCTGAAATAAGCAAAAATGTTCATTAAAGTCACTATTTCTCCTTGAGCATCATGCTCCAGCCTGATGATAGCCTGAATGCCTGCCTGCGCCAGGCTTGACAGGAACAAGGGAACTGCCCTCACCAGGCCCAGGACCTGTCCAGGATCCCACCTAGCCTATCAATGCTCACTGACTTACCTTTCACAGAACATTTGTCAGTAAGATCACTGCTTCTGGTTGGTTTGTTTGTTTGTTTGTTTTCTTTGCAGTTCATCAGCCCCACAGAAATGGAATAGTGGAGTATTAAATAGGTGGAGGAAAATTTCTGTCATCCATGGGGATAACTAAAGTTTCTGATGAATCTCTTCTATTTCTTACTAGAACACTTAAACACTTGACCCAGAAAGCAAATGTATCATCAGGTAACACTTCAATTGAGAGTGGGACTCTGAGGTTTGTTCTGTTATCAGTTGAAAGAACTGTGAAAGAACTATAACCAAGCATCACTTATAAAAACAGATTACCCTAGGAAGAAGCTTTTTGGGCCAAGCTATCTCTGACCTCTGGGAGGTAATAGGAAGTCAACATGCTCACCTACTTCCCAATGGGTAAAAATCCAACAGACATACTTATTGGCTTTCTGTGTAGCCTTGGGCAAGAGAACACACCCACAAAGGGAACTATTTCCCGATGTGTAGAGAAATTTACTCGGAAACACTTTCTAAGGAATTGGTGTATGCTATACTAAGAAATAAGATTAAATCTGAAATTGGAACAATTTGGTAACATGTATTACTGACAAAATAATAAAATAGTGATGCTAGTCAAGAGAAGTTTATGTTGTACCCTTTAAAGTAATACAGTGTTATATATCAGTTATATCTCAATAAAACTGGAATAGGGTAGAATTAGCCCTTCCCAGTGTACTGACCACCATATCTCTACGAGAAGCCTCAGCTTTAGGGTAGGGGATCCTAGACTCTATGTAGATATTTATCATTATCTACATAGGCTATTATAGTGTCTGACTCAGAACTATACTGCTTTTCAAAAGCATGTCAATGTGATTATTTTTAAATTAACTGAAGTACTGACTTTTTTCACATTTTTTTAAGATTTTTATATGTTGTTTTTATTCTGTTCCAGAATCCCATCCAGAATAGTACATTACATTTAGTAACCATGTCTCGTTAGGCTCTCTTGGCTGTGACAGTTTCTTAGACTTCCCTTATTTTTTGATAACTTTGACAGTTTTGAGGAGCACTGGTCAAGTATTTTGTAGAATCCCCTTAATGGAAATTAATCTGATTTATTACTTGTGATAAGACTGGAGGCTATAGATTCTTGGGAAGAAGATCACAGAGGTAAAGTGATGTTTTCATCACATCATATCAAAGATATATACATCTTAACATGACTTATCATTGCTGATACTGGTCTTAATCATTTAGCTGAGGTAGTTCTTGTCAGGTTTCTCCACTGTAAAGTTATGCTTTTGCCCCCTTTCCATCCTGAAGTCTTTGGAAGGAAGTCACTATGTATAGCCCACACTTAAGGAGGAGTGAATTCTGATCCCCCTCCATGATGGAATAATTATTTGGAATTCTTCTCCCCCACTAATTTACTTAATTATTTATATCAGTTTGGACTTGTGAATATATATTTTATACTTTGGGTGATAATTCAATATTATTGTATTTATTTTGTTGCTCAAACTTCCAGCTTTTGCCAATGAAGCTCTTTCAGTCAATTCCCTTGTCTCTTAGCCATACTCCCATCCTGTGGGTTTTCAGGTTTATTTTGTTTTGAGCACTTTTTTTTTTTTTTCTGGTACTACAGGATACTCCAAGGCTCATTTTGTACATTTCTTCACCCAATCCATGAATCAACCATTTCTCCAAGAAGCTTGGATTCCTTTTGTTAAAGAATGACTTAAATATACTTTCACTTTAAAACATTATAGAAGTGATACTAACTTCAATAATCATGGCCAGTTAGAGGTTTTAGAAGTAAAAATGCTCTGTTTTGGAATGTTTGATATGTAACTCTCTCCACTGGTAGGGATTGTCTGTAGCCCAGGGAAAAGATCCTTCTCTCAGAATTATGCTATAGATAGAGTTTTTTTAAATTATTGTACTCATTTACTATTTCTTTCTTGTTTCTCAGATAGTTTTCAGTATCACTGCAGCCATTAATGACACTCCTATGATTTACTGTCATCATGAAGCATTTCTGAAGGAGCTTACGTCTGTGAACTTACGTCTGTGAACCTCAACGACTCTGTGCCATTCCAGATCCCTGGATGGGCCTCTCTCCTCCTTAAACTCCTCTGCTGGGCTTCTTTACGTGCCAGCATTATCACATACTCTAAATTGTTTCAGGATATCATCTGCATGAAAAGTCCCTATTTGACATAAGGCTCCTTTGAATGGTTTACCATTCATTTTATGAGTCTCTGGTGCCTAGATGCTGTAGTTTCTATGATCCGTGGCTATGGTATTGTAAGAATGTACATTCTCAAGTACTTCTTAAAATATTGTTTGGCCAGGGCCACCTGGGTGGCACAATCAGTTGAGCATCCTACTCTTGGTTTCGGCTCAGGTCCTGATCTCAGAGGGTCATGAGATTGAGCCCCCTCGTCAGGCTCTGTGCTTAGCAGAGTCTGCTTAGGATTCTCTCTCCCTCTACCTTTGCCCCTCCTGCTCATGCTCTCTCTCTCTCTCTCAAATAAATAAATCTTTAATAGAAAAATATATAATGTTTGGCCAGGTAGGAACTAAACATTTTAACTACTGGCTGTCAAACAGTAAGAGCATTTTTAGCATCAGAACCTTGGGATCCTTAGCTAAGGAGTATTTTAATTGTGATTATCTAATGAAAATTGTGCTAAGCAATAAATAGAAAGAAATATAAAATAATCTGAATGTACTCTTTTTTGCTGTATCACTCATTTCAGCGTTTTTCTCAGGATGAATTCCCAATAGAAATTCTATAGTTGTTGGGGCACCTGGGTGGCTCAGTGGGTTAAGCCTCTGCCTTCGGCTCAGGTTGTGATCCCAGGTCCTGGGATCGAGCCCTGCATTGGGCTCTCTGCTCAGCGGGGAGTCTGCTTCCTCCCCTCTCTCTGCCTGCCTCTCCATCTACTTGTGATCTCTGTCTGTCAAATGAATAAAATTTAAAAAAAAATCCTATAGTTGTTGACACATATAATGTTTTCTTGTAGAAGTCCTCACAACAATTATATAGTAAGAGGCCCAGGTCAGGAAATTTAATTAGGTCTCTGCTCTCAAGGAACTTCTAGGCTAGATAAATGAAATGGTTCATTTCTGATTTCAAACCTGTCTCAAAAAGATACAGTATTTCTACAAATTTATTTTGTTTCTGATTTTGTTTTTGCCTTTTTAGTTCTTGTTGATTTACCGAGAGAAGAGTATATACAGTTCTCTTACCCCACAGTTCCACTTCTGATTAGAATCTGCATATCAAAGGAAATCAGTCAGGCTCATTGAGAAAGAAGTTCTACTGTCTCCAACTTAAGCAGAAAGAGATTTATTAAAGGATTCAGAATGCTTATAGAATCATTGGGAAAACTAAAGAAACAGACTCTGTGCTGAACTTTTAAGAAAGGCAATCAGAGTAGCACTGAAGAGTCAGGCTACCATGGGAGCTGCTCTCTCTTTTACAGTCAGAGGTCTGGTGCTTCAGGTCTCTACCAACTCCAGTCATAGCTAACAGTAGGGCGCTGCATGATCAGAAAGCTGCCTTTACTACTTCCCACTCTAGAGCCACACTGTGTGGACTGCAAGCTGAACGAACCAACAAACTAAAAGCTAATTTTTGCCTTTTAACCCTTCAGCAGTTCACGAAACCCTGAGATCTTTGTCACTGTTATGCTTGATAGGAGAAGTAGCAAAAATCAGGCGCTCCGCCTTGATATCACTTCTGACTTTGATTGACAGGTCCTAAGTCACATCAGGGATTTCAGCCACAAGAGTACCCCAGAATTGTAGAGTTTGCTTCCCAGTCTCTGGAATTTAGGGAGGCTCATGGAGGGTAATTGGAATCATTCATATCCACCAAAAAAAGTTAGAAACAATTCACTAGGAGAGAAGAAGTAGAAATGTAGGAAGGAAGTAGAGAAAAATAGTAAAGACCCACAATCCTAAAATTTCATTTTGGAGTGCCAGTAGCTTTGGAATACAGAATGTGCAAAGATATATTTCTATCATGTAACTTAATTCAAAGTCCTGAGGAGCCTGGGTGGCACAGTTGGTGAGCATCCAACTCTTGGTTTCCGCTCAGGTTGTGATCTCAAGGTCATGAGATTAAGCACAGTATGGAGCTCTGCACTTAGAGCAGAGTCTGCTTAAGATTCTTTCACTCTCTCTCTCCCTCTGCCCTTCCTGTTTGTGTGTGCTCTCTTGCTCTCTCACTCTCTCATGCTCTCTCTGCAATAAATAAATAAATAAATCTTAAAAAGAAAGAATTCAAATTTCCAAAATTAATGGATAAATTATTGATAATAAGTATTAAAACTATAGGGGCACCTGGGTGGCTCTGTTGGTTAAGCATCTGCCTTTAGCTCAGGTCATTTTTAGTTTTTTGAAGTAAGCAAATCTTAGTGCAAATAGACATTCTATCAATTAAGAAATGAGATAAATTAATCAATCCTGACTTTTTCTCTCTGCAACACTTAGGTTATTTGAGTATTGTTTTGTTTCCATAATGTTTGTCTTAGGTTCATTTTCTGCTTTCTCTCTGAAGCAAGATTCAATTCAAAAGATTTATTTGAGTTCCTTCTTTAGATGAGACTTTAAAAAAAAAAAAAGTATTTATTTATTTTAGAGACAAGGGGTTTGGTGAGAGAAGCAGACTCCCCGCTAAGCACAGAGCTAGATGTGAGGCTTATCCCATGTCCCTGAGATCATGACCTGAGCCGAAATCAACACTCAGATGCTTAACTGACTGAACCACCCAGGTGCCCCAAGATGAGACATTTTTAATGAGTATGACCGTTACAAATGAGTGCTCAGTGATGCTGAGTTTATTAAACAGTAAGTGCTTAAGCATAATAGTACTAAGGCCTTAAGAGTTCTTGAAACTTTTAGGTAAAAAGTGGTGATAATAAAGCAAGCACAAATGGATGCATGTGGTTAAGAGCTGCTTTTCCTTATTTGGCCTCTAAGGAGATAAGTACAAACCCTCAAGAGAGGATGGACCAAATGGAGTCCAAGGACTCGGCCACCACTCAACACAGAACCCTTGCTGACTATCTCAGCTTTACCCAATCCAACACAGGGAAAAGCTAGGTTAGAAGTTAACAGATTCCCAGAATGGCTTCTTGTTCAGTGGTGAAGTAAACTGGAATATTTGCCAGAGGAAATATTGGGCAGAGGAAAGGAAAGCAGAACTTTTGGGAGATCTAGCCACAGACTGCTGGGGCCTAGAAACAATGGCAGATCTATGTAGCAGTGACAGGGTTGGTGTGGTGTTCTAGGCTAAGTGGTATCTGTGCACATATTAGAGTGTCGCTGGCATGCAAGGAATAGCATTCATAGCCTTGGCTGAGAATGGCCCTGCAGTCCATGCCACAGGCACATAATGAATGGCGGTGACTTTGTCAAACTAAGAAATTGCCTTAGGCTTGCTACATGCAGCCAAGTGAGTGACCCCGTACCACTACTGTGTCATTTTCTCTGAGACCTCTAATAAACAGTAACTCTTATAAAGTGTTCATGTTTTTCTTATTTTAAAAAAGGTTGGGACGCCTGGGTAGCTCAGTTGGTTAAGCAGCTGCCTTCGGCTCAGGTCATGATCCCAGCATCCTGGGATCGAGTCCTGCATCGGGCTCCTTGCTCTGCAGGGAGCCTGCTTCTCCCCCTGCCTCTGCCTGCCATTCTGTCTGCCTGTGCTCGCTCTCTCTCCCTCTCTCTCTGACAAATAAATAAAATCTTAAAAAAAAAAAAAAAATTCATCAATAAGAGAGAAAACTTCAGTGAAGGTTGAAAAAGGCAGTTTTGAATTATGTGAGTCTGTTCACAGAAAATTCAACAAAAATGTGATTTGGATGTGCCATGGTGAGTGCTGTGAAGTGTGTAAGCCTAATGATTCACAGGCCTGTACCCCTGGGCAAATAATACATTATATGTTAATTTGTAAAAAAAGAATCTAGGGTATGCTGATACTAAAAAAGAGAGCCCAAAAGCCATTTTATATCTTGATTACCTGAATATTATAATAGTAAAATAAAAAATAAAAACAAAAAAGTCTTAAAAATGTGATTTGGTAAAAGGCAAAAATGTGTACAGATATTCTTAATCTTAGTAAATGTGGATAATTATCAAGGTCTTGGAATGGATTTCATTCATATGTGAAGATTCTGCATATTGAATCTTGTGTACTGACTGAATCTAGAATACTCTTATTTATTCTACTTTGTTTTACTGCAGTGACAGCCCTTGCTAGCATATTGGTTTTCTCAGCCAGTATCTGATGGATAGCTAGCTGCTAAGGTTTACAAAAGCCTTAAAATGTGGATTTTAGATATACAAACTATGGAATTTTTTTAATGGAAGGTATTTTAAGCCAAATTTAGCCCATATCTACTTATTTGTGATGGAAAATACTAATATTCAGATGATTAGTAGATAAAATACTCTTTATTTTCAGTCCTGCATCCTGTAGTGTTCTTCTCCGTACTTTTATAACTGTGATCTAATTTACAGAAAGCTGCAATTCGATAGTTAATGAAATATTTCCTATATATTATATACAGAAAAACATTTGCCATGAAAAACTTTGAAAAGTGTTATTCAAAATGGAAAGACTTCTTTCTGACCCAAATGAAATATTAATTCAGCTATATACTACTGTGACCTTGGGAGCAATACCCAACACATCCTATCAGTTTATTAAAGGTTGGTTTTTTTTTCCATGAGCTGTTTTATTCAGGTATATAAACTTTTTTAGGTCATTCATCATAGTTAGTGACATGTTGATGCTTTTTAATTGCACTATTTAAACTGAGCACAGTGTCAACAGAGGCTTAGGGTGTGGTATTCTCATTTCTGAAACCTGTGGGCTCCACCCTCATCTGTCTTGGCTGGATGGAGGGCAGAGTGCTGGTGGCTGGTCCTTAGCAATGACTCCCACTCACACTAAACCTAGCCACATAGCCAAGACACTACTGGAGTAGTTACCAATGAGGAAGTTCCCTGAGGATTGCACCCTCCATTGTTGGCCTCCCTAGCCATCCCCTTAACCTGCTCAGCTGGCACCAGGAGGGTGAGGTAGAACCCAACCAAGTACAGCATAAATCTGAATGGAGGCTGAAGTCAATTCTCTCTCTTTAGTTAGATGCTCAAAAGGTATTGTTGTCATTAAGGGAAATAATGTGATATGGAATAACCTGGATGTGGGTATCAAGGTCATTTGGAATGCCCAGTGAGGGAAAGCCTAGAAGGGAGCCATTTGAGGTAGGACCTGAATGAAGAGGTAGAGCCAGTGGTAAAAAGCCCTGAGAGATACACTTTCCAGTCAAAGAGATCAACTATTACAGAGAAAAGGATGAAGTTGGTACATTCAAGGAGCTAGTGGGGCTGGGGCTTAGTGAACCCAGGGGCCATTACAGAAGATGAGCACAGAGGGGAGGCAGGCAACTTCATGCCAAGTACAATGGGGAGCCTTTAATGTTTTAAACATGGGATGGATGTGATCCGTACTTTGAAATGATTGCTTTGGCTGCTCTAGGTGAAATGGAATGTGGAGGCACAAGAGTATAGGAAACAAATGAGGAGGCTATGTCAGCAGTCCATATAGGTGAGACTGATAGCTGGACCAGAGTGCTAGGACAAATGTTAAAAAGCTGAAAGGTTGGGGTCTTTTTAAAGATGGAGTACGTGCTACTTGCTGATGATTGGGTGGGGGGTAGTAGAGGCAGAAGGGAGGATGACTCTGAGGTTATTGGTTTGGTGGTTGTCAGTTACTAACGTAGTGGGGACTTGGGAGGTTTAGCAATGGGAGCCTAGAGCTCTAGTATGGCTTTGTTGAGATAGAAGTCCCATTAAACACTGAGCTGGAAAAATCAAATTTGATATAAACTTGCAGTGGGAGAGAGATTAGGACATAAGAGTCAGACACTGGGCCCAGACAAGAGTTACTTCCTTTATTTTTCATAAAAACACTGTAAGATAAATAATATGTAGCTATTAGAAGCAGAAATTAATGAAAACCACTTCTTTTCGAATTTTTTCTTTATTTCTTCTATTTCTTAAATTCTTATTCTTAATTTAATTTCTTTTTCTTATTTCTTAATTTCTTTTTAAATTTTTTCTTAATTTCTTATTTTATTTCTTAATTTCTTATTTTTCTTATTTTCTTAATTTCTTAATTTCTTATTTCTTATTCTTAATTTCTTATTCCACTATAGTTAACATACTTGTTTGTTTCAGGTGTATTGTATCATGATTTAACCATTTCATGTCTTACACGCTGCTCATCAAGATGTGTTCTCTTAATCCCCTTCATCTATTTTTGCCTCCCCACCTCATCTCTGGTCACCATCAGTTTGTTCTCTGTAGTTAAGAGTCTGTTTTTTGGTTTGTCTCTTTTAATTCCCTTTGTTCATTTAATGGAAGCCACTTTTAAAAATTAAAGGGTTTTTCTCCCTTAATGTAATAGATAAATAAACCAGTGGAACAGAAAAAGACAGTCTCAGATATGCATAGAACTTTTATAAATAATACATATATTTCAGAAAAGTGGGGAAAAGTTCACCATTTCAGTAAATGGTGTAAGGACAACGGATGAGCCATCTGGAAAAAAAGAAAAAATTGGATCTGTATCCTTTATCCCACACCAGGATAAATTCCAAATGGATCAAAGATTTAAACATAAAAGCTAAAACAATTCTAGAGGAAATCATGGGAGAATTATCTTGAAGTGAAAGTTTTTTCTCTGAGTTAACATCCAAAAGCTCCAAAAGAAAATATTAATAAATTCTATTAAATCTGCACAGTAAAGTCAAAAGTATGGCAAACTGGGAATTCATATTTGTAATCCATATTACAAAGCCCATCTCTCTAATATGCGAAGTGCCCACAGAAATAGAGAAAAAAGTCAATAATCCAAAATAAAAATAAGCAAAGGATATGAACACACAGTTCATAGATAAAAAGAACCGTATAGAAAGCTTGTCAATGTGTCATAATACAGAAATGCAAATTTTAAAAGCACTATTATCAAATTTGAAGAAATCCAAAACTTTAATAGCATTTGTTTGGTGAAGCAAAGGGGAAACGAGCATCCTCTCACACTGGTGGAGGGAGAATAAATTGTTACTACCCTCATAGAGAGGACTTTGTTAGTATGCATATATAAGTATGGGGGGCTGCATATGTGTGCAGGGGGTAAATTTTAAGTGTATTAACTCTTTGACCTAGCACTCCACCTCTTGGAATTTATCCTACAGCTACACTTACATACATATGAAGTACTGGGTTATTCTTTGCCTCATTGTTTGGGAGAGTAAGGATGTGAACAGTCTAAATGGTCAGCATGAGAGGATTAAAAAATAAATTACAGTACATCCATATAAGTGAACGTCATACAGCTATCTGTGGCAGTTGCAAAAAGAAGAATGAGGAAGCTTTCTATGAACTGATATAGAAAAAATTTATGACATTGGTGGGCCTCGGTGGCTCAGTCAGTTAAGTATCCTACTCTAATTTTGGCTCAGGTTATAATCTCAGAGTTGTGGGACTGAGCCCCTCTTGGGCTCTGTGCTGGACATGGAGCCAGCTTGGGATTCTCTCTCTCTGTCTGACTCTTCCCCCTCCCTAAAAAAAAGGAAAGAAAGAAAAAGTTTATGACATAGGTTATGTACAAAAGCAAGGAGCAGATTTGACATGTGCTATATTCCTTGGAGAGTATACCTGGGGTGGGAAGATAGAAGGAGAGCGAGCGATAGGGAAAGAGAGAGAGAAACTGCAGAAGGATATGTAAAATACAAATTACAGTGAATATCTGTTAAGCATATGGGAACTAGGAGTGGAAGACAAGAATTTGAGGGAAACTTTGTGTCATATATTTCTATAATACTTTAAAATTTTAAACTGTATAAATTATTTAGAAAAATTATAGGACTCCTTATACACAGGTATTGCTATCGGAATTTTTAAGCATTACAACTATTTTGGAGAGCAGTATATAACATAGAGCAATAAAGATATACTCTTTGACCCAGAAATCCCTAAGAAATTTAATTGATGAAAAACAAACAAAAAAAAATTCCCACACACACACTGTTCTTCATGGTAGCAGTGCCTTATAATGGGGGGGGGGGGAACAACCTAAATATCCAGTATAAGGAGAATTATTATTACATGCTACATGATAGAATATTAATCTACTATATAATGTAACGAAAGACCATGAGGAAATGTTCATTTGCTAAATATTTACTATGTGTCACACATTGTTCTAGGCATTAGGGATACAACAATAAGAAAGACCAAAAAGAAAAAAGAAAACCCGCAAATCTCTGTGGTGGGGTACCTGGATGGCTCAGTCAGTTAAGCATCTGCCTTTGGCTCAGGTCATGATCCCGGGGTCCTGGAATCCAGCCCCATGTCATGTTCTCTGCTGGGGGGGGATCCTGTTTCTTCCTCTCCCTTTGCCTGCCGCTCTGCCTGCTGTGCACATGCGTGCACTCGCTCTCTTTGTCAAATAAATGAATAAATCTTTAAAAAAAAAAAACAATTATGTGCTAATGGAATTAATGGAACTTACTAATGTAAGTTCCTACTGGGGAAGAGTGGCAGCAGATAAAGAGATGCAATATAAGAAAGTAATAGTGGTTAGGGCTTTAAATCAAGTTGGATAAGGGAATAGTGAATGTTGAGTGGTTACTCTTTTTACCTAAGGATCAAAGAAAGCCTCACTGAGAAGATAATATTCAAGAAAAATTCCAAAGGAGATGAGAGAACAAACCATGCAGGTGTCTGGAGGAAGAGTGTCCCAGGCAGAGAGGGTAAATGCAAAGGGCTGCTTGGCTTTTTTAAAAAACATCAGGGAGGCAGTGTGGCTTTTCATACATTGTAAATGAAAATAGAAGGAATAGGGTCAGGGTTCTGGTCATGAGAAGATCTAGAACTTTGCTCTGGTTTTCTGTAGTAAAGTCTTCAGATTTTTCTCTACATGTAATACATGTCATACACTGGGAGTTCCTGAACAGAAGAAGAAGTAACTGTAAATGCCTGTGTGAAAAGCAAGAAGTCTAAGTTACTGTTAAGACAAACTAATGGATAAAAAGATAGTGCACATCTGGAATTAGCTAAGAAGTGAAAAAGGCAGGATGCTATGAATGATTGGATGTGGAAGGTGGAAGAAAAGAAAGATCTAGAAGGATTCTAAGGTTTGGGCAACAAAATAAATGGTATCATTATATGAGATGAGAAAATAAGGAGGGTGAACAGATTTGGAGAAAAACTACAAAAATTACGTTTGGTTTTAGATGTGCTGAGTTTGAGGTACTTGTGAGTTAAAAACATGTAGAAAAGGAGAAAACTGAAATGAACCCTGTGGTGGTGTCAACTCATAATTTTCAAAATAGATGAATGGGTGAATAGACAAAAGTAAATGTGTATTACTGGGTGTGAGTGTGTATGTGTATACATTTATTTTTTTAGAAGATTTTATTTATTTGACAGAGAGAGAGAGAGATCACAAGTAAGCAGAGAGGCAGACAGAGGGGGAGGAGGAAGCAGGCTCCCTGCTGAGCAGAGAGCCCGATGCAGGGCTCATCCCAGGACCCTGAGATCATGACCCCAGCCGAAGGCAGAGGTCCAACCCACTGAGCCACCCAGGCACCCCCAGATATTAACTTTTAAATATCTGAAAGAAACCAGGGCTTCTTGGTGAAATCCCTGATTCCAGGTCTGGATGAGAGAAAATATAAGATGAGCTTTGAACATTTCATTATGTCAGAAAGTAAGAACGTTCTCAGAGAATGATGGAGACGTCAAAAGGATACAGGATCTAGCTTGCAAAGGTTGCCATTAACAAAATCTGGGAGAATTTGAACATAAAAATTAATAATAGTTATGGATTGTAGCCCCTAGTATAAGAATGCATGAGTCTATATTCATATGTAAAAATGAATGAATTAAAAATTTGATAAGGAATAGGATATTTACATAGTTTGAAAGTATCTCCCACACAATTTTTTTTTTTAATTTCAGAAGGAAATAGCTGAAAAGCCTGGCAGACATCACCTTTATCAAGTAGTAAGTGAACATCATTAGTAATGGGACAAATTGAAATATAGTGTGCCAATTATATTAAAGAACGTAGCATCAATTTTGTGTTATTCTTACCAGTGATACATAGGCTGGATCTCATCATGACAAAATATCAGACAAACCCAAACTGAAGGTTTGTACACTACAAAATTACTAGCCTGTATCCTTCAAAAATGTTAAGGTCATGAAAGTCAAAGAAAGATTGAGAAACCCAGATTGTAGAGAATTAACGAGACATGACAACTCAATGCAATACATGATTCTGAATTATCTCCTTTTGCTACGAAGGACATGACTGGAACAATGGACAAAGCATGAGTGGTGTCTGAGAAGTAGATGTTTGTTTCCTCCCCTTGATGGTTGTATGGCAGTTATGTAAGAGAAAGTCCTTGTTTGTGCAAACTTATTCCCAAATGATTCGGGGAAAAAAACATGCTTTGTACTGTATTTGGAACTTTCAATAAATTTGAGATTGTTTCCAAAAACCTCTAAATTATCACAGAAGCGAATAAGAAGTGAATAAATGGAAATAAGCGAAGTGCATATTTTCTAGAAGGTTGGCTGGAAAGAGAGCAAAGCAGGCTATGAGCTGAAAGGAGACTGCTCTGAGCTTTCAAAGTATGCTAGTTTGCTGGTCTACATGCAAAAGCTGGTGTTTGGAGAGTGAACAGGTAGATGTAGGATAGCAAATAGTCATTGCAAAACAAAGACCTGTAGGCAGTGAGTATCCTAGGTGCCCAGGTTAGGTTGGAAGTTGAGGGTGTGTAAGAAGCTCAATGGAATGTCAGCTGGTATGGCATGCAGTCCTATGTACTGAGATAGGCGGGCTGGAAATGGAACAAATTCATACATGAGAAACTTCCTTCTCTCTGAGAAACAGAGATGTCTTCTAAAAATGACCCCTTGTCTGTTCTCAATACAGTAAACTGAATATGGTTTAGTCTTTGAAATTGAAATTACTTTATTATGAAATAGCGTAAAGCAATTTAATATTTTTCACAGTGAAATTGTTTCTAGAACAGGTATTCTTAGGATTGCAGAAAGATTTAGAAAATCACCATTGAGGGCGCCTGGGTGGCTCAGTGGGTTAAGCTGCTGCCTTCGGCTCAGGTCATGATCTCAGGGTCCTGGGATCGAGTCCCGCATCGGGCTCTCTGCTCAGCAAGGAGCCTGCTTCTCTCTCTCTCTCTCTCTCTCTCTCTCTCTGCCTGCCTCTCCATCTACTTGTGATCTCTCTCTGTCAAATAAATAAATAAAATCTTTAAAAAAAAAAAAAGAAAATCACCATTGATATTTCAGAAAAAAACCCAGTCAGCCTTATATGTTTGCCTTTTGCCTAGGTAATTTGTGTTTTATTTGGTAGAGTCAGAGTAGGTAGAATATGTACCTGTACTTCAACAAACATAGATGACTTATAAACCATTGCATTAGGTGGGACTGGTTTCTAGGCCAGTTAGTCAGCCTAGAGTGTGAAGCCCTGATTCAGAATCAAATCATCCAAGAATGATTAAATACTGTTCCCTGTTGCTTCAATAGGCCTAATATAGTAGTGCTGTTTACTCTCAGGTTCATTTACTCTAAACAGGCTCCCACATTGGAAATGTAGAACCCTGAAGCTTATTCTCATTTCTCCTAAGAGTGCACGTAAATGGTGCCATTTTAGATGTACCAGTTCTTGGAGGATTCTTATTCATTACATGCAGTGGATCTTCAGAGTTTTAGGGTTCAGTCCCCTTACAGAACCCTGGTTGAGAATGTGATGACTCTTGCTTTTGCTGGCATACTACTTGGTGATCCAGAGAACTCGTTGGTATAGTATAACTTACCTATGGCACTATTGAAACTATGACCTTTGCATGGTGCCTTGTTCGTTACTCTATTCTCAGTCATAGACCTTTGTCTCTTCAGATTTCATTTCTGAGTAGACACGGAAAAGTGCGAATACCAAATGATCCCTCATTTGAGAGTGAGTTGGGGAGTAAGTTGAGAGAAAACAGAACCACAATCTGCCCAGGGCTGTTTGAGTTAATTTGGCACATTTTGGATAATAAACTTTCATAGCTAATATTGCTTCATCCCTCCTTTCCTGCATTTATTTTGTTCTTTTTTTTTTAATTTTTTATTTCTATTCAGCGTAACAGTATTCATTGTTTTTACACCACACCCAGTGCTCCATGCAATACGTGCCCTCTCTAATACCCACCACCTGGTTCCCCCAACCTCCCACCCCCGCCTTCAAAACCCTCAGATTGTTTTTCAGAGTCCATAGTCTCTCATGGTTCACCTCCCCTTCCAATTTCCCTCAACTCCCTTCTCCTCTCTAACTTCCCTTGTCCTCCAAGCTATTTGTTATGCTCCACAAATAAGTGAAACCATATGATAATTGACTCTCTCTGCTTGACTTATTTCACTCAACATAATCTCTTCCAGTCCCGTCCATGTTGCTACAAAAGTTGGGTATTCATCTTTTCTGATGGAGGCATAATACTCCATGGTGTATATGGACCACATCTTCCTTATCCATTCATCCATTGAAGGGCACCTTGGTTCTTCCCACAGTTTGGCGACCGTGGCCATTGCTGCTATAAACATTGGGGTACAGATGGCCCTTCTTTTCACTACATCTGTATCTTTGGGGTAAATACCCAGTAGTGCAATGGCAGGGTCATAGGGAAGCTCTATTTTTAATTTCTTGAGGAATCTCCACACTGTTCTCCAAAGTGGCTGCACCAACTTGCATTCCCACCAACAGTGGAAGAGGGTTCCCCTTTCTCCACATCCCTTCCAACACATGTTGTTTCCTGTCTTGCGAATTTTGGCCATTCTAAGTGGTGTAAGGTGGTATCTCAATGTGGTTTTAATTTGAATCTCCCTAATGGCTAGTGATGATGAACATTTTTTCAGTGTCTGATAGCCATTTGTATGTCTTCATTGGAGAAGTGTCTGTTCATATCTTCTGCCCATTTTTTGATAGGATTGTTTGTTTTGTGTGTGTTGAGTTTGAGGAGTTCTTTATAGTTCCTGTATATCAACCTTTTGTCTGTACTGTCATTGGCGAATATCTTCTCCCATTCCGTGGGTTGCCTCTTTGTTTTCTTGACTGTTTCCTTTGCTGTGCAGAAGCTTTTGATTTTGATAAAGTCCCAAAAGTTCATTTTCGCTTTTGTTTCCTTTGCCTTTGGAGACATATCTTGAAAGAAGTTGCTATGGCTGATATCGAAGAGGTTACTGCCTATATTCTCCTATAGGATTCTGATGGATTTCTGTCTCACGTTGAGGTCTTTTATCCATTTTGAGTTTATCTTTGTGTACGGTGTAAGAGAATGGTCGAGTTTCATTCTTCTACATATAGCTGTCCAGTTTTCCCAGCACCATTTATTGAAGAGACTGTCTTTTTTCCACTGGATATTTTTTCCTGCTTTGTCGAAGATTCTTTGACCATAGAGTTGAGGGTCCATATCTGGGCTCTCTACTCTGTTCCACTGGTCTATGTGTCTGTTTTTATGCCAGTACCATGCTGTCTTGGTGATCACAGCTTTGTAGTAAAGCTTGAAATCGGGTAACGTGCTGCCCCCAGTTTTATTTTTGTTTTCCAACATTTCCTTAGCACATTAAAAAGATTATCCACCATGACCAGGTGGGATTCATTCCTGGGCTACAAGGATGATTCAACATTCGCAAATCAATCAATGTGATAGAACAAATTAATAAGAAAAGAGAGAAGAACCACATGGTCCACTCAATTGATGCAGAAAAAGCATTTGACAAAATCCAGCATCCGTTCCTGATTAAAATGCTTCAAAGTATAGGGATAGAGGGAACATTCCTGAACTTCATCAAATCTATCTATGAAAGACCCACAGGAAATATCATTCTCAATGGGAAAAAGCTTTCAGCCTTCCCGTTGAGATCAGGAACACGACAAGGACGCCCACTCTCACCACTCTTGTTCAACATAGTATTAGAAGTCCTAGGAACAGCAATCAGGCAACAAAGAGAAATAAAAGGTATCCAAATTGGCAATGAAGAAGTCAAACTCTCTCTCTTCGCAGATGACATGATTCTTTATATGGAAAACCCAAAAGACTCCACCCCCAAACTACGAGAACTCATACAACAATTCAGCAACGTGGCAGGATACAAAGTCAATGTACAGAAATCAGTGGCTTTCTTATACACTAACAATGAAAATACAGAAAGGGAAATTAGAGAATCGATTCCATTTACTATAGCACCAAGAACCATAAGATACCTGGGAATAAACCTAACCAAAGAGGTAAAGGATCTGTACTCAAGGAACTACAGAACACTCATGAAAGAAATTAAAGAAGACACAAAAAGATGGAAGACCATTCCATGCTCTTGGATCGGAAGAATAAACATTGTTAAGATGTCTATACTGCCTAGAGCAATCTATACTTTTAATGCCATTCCGATCAAAATTCCACCGGTATTTTTCAAAGAGCTGGAGCAAATAATCCTAAAATTTGTATGGAATCAGAAGAGACCCCGAATCGCATTTATTTTGTTCTTAATACTTCACGGGAATACTAATACTTCCCTTCCCATACCTATACTTTAGAACAATGTAGAAGTCTCACCTTATGAATTACCTGTAGGAATCATTTTAAGTACCTGTTACTGTTCCTGAGGGTAGGAACTACATCTTATACCTTCTATCCCCAAAAAAACTTAAAAAATACTTGTTGATTAATTCAACTTGGTATACCAAGCATATGTGGGTCATCTGTAATGTATAAAGCTCTGAGCTGAAAGTTATATTAGGTACATAGAGAATAAGAAATACAGTCCCTGCCCTCGAGAAACTTCTAGGCATCTTTTCATGTCTATCAGCCATCTGTTTGTCTTCTTGGGAGAAATTTATGTTAATGTCCTCTGCCCATTTTTTAATTGGATTATTTGCATTTGGGGTGTTGAGTTGTATTAGTTCTTTATGTATATGGGTACTAACCCTTTATTGGATATATCATTTGCAAATATTTCTCCCATTCAGTAGGTTGCCTTTTATTTAGTTTTGTTGATTGTTTCCTTCACTGTGCAGAAGCTTTTTATTTTGATGTAGTCCCAATAGTTTATTTTTGCTTTTATTTCCCTTCCTTCAGCAGACATATCTAGAAAAATGTCACTATGACTAATGTCAGAGAAATTACTGCCTGTGCTCTCTTCTAGGATTTTTTGTTTGTTTGTTTCAGGTCTCACATTTTGATCTTTAATCTATTTGGGGTTGATTTTTATGGATGGTATAAGAAAGTGGTCCCCTTCAATTCTTATGCATGTAGCTCTCCAGATTCCCCAATACCATTTGTCAAAGAGACTATCTTTTCCCCACTGTATAGTCTTTACTCCTTTGTCAAGATTAATTGACCATATTGTTGTGGATTTATTTCTATATCATAAGGGAAATACAAATTAAAATGCAATTTTAATTTAATTTCTATATCATTTCATCTATATCATATCATTTCAAATTTAATTTAATTTCTATATCATCAGGGAATGCAAATTAAAACTATGAGATAGCACCTTATACCTGTTGGATGGCTAAAATCAAAAACCCAAGAAATAATGAGCATTGGAGAGGATGTGGGGGAAAGCAGCACTTATGCACTGTTGGTGGGAATGCAAACTGGTGTGGCCACTGTAGAAAACAGCATAAAGCTTCCTCAAAAAGTTAAAAATAGGGGCACCTGGGTGGCTCAGTGTGTTAAGCCTCTGCCTTCTGCTCAGCAAGGAGCCTGCTTTCCCCTCTCCCTCTCTGCCTGCCTCTCTGTCTACTTGTGATTTCTCTCTCTGTCAAAGAAATAAATAAAATCTTAAAAAAAAAAAGTTAAAAATAGAACTACCCTGTGATCCAGCAGTCACACTACTGGGTACACAAAAATGCAAAAACACTAATTCAAAGGGATACATGCCCCACTGTGTTTTTAGCAGCATTATTTCAATAGAGAAATTATGAAAACAGACCAAGTGTCCATCAATAAATGAGTAGATAAAGAAGGCTTAGATAGATAGATAGGTAGATAGAAACAGATAGAGATATTAGAATATCATTCAACCATAAAAAAGAATGAATTCTCAGGGCACTTGGGTGTCTCAGTTGGTTAAGCATCTGTCTTCCGCCCAGGTCATAATCTCAGGGTCCTGATACTGAGCCCTGCATCAGGCTCCTTGCTCAGCAGGGAACCTGCTTCTCCCTCTCCCTCTGCCTGCTGCTCCCCCTGCTTGTGCTAGCTTGCTCTTGCTCTCGCTCCCTCTCTCTCTGTCAAATAAATAAATTTAAAAAAAAAAATTTTTAAAAAGAATGAAATCTTGCCATTTGCAATGACATGGCTAAGTTTGAGAGTACTATGCTAAGCAAAATAAGGCAGAGAAAGACAAATACCATATGATTTCCCTCATACGGAATTTAAGAAACAAAACAAATGAGCAAAGGAAAGAAAAAAAGGGAGAAACCAAGAAACAGACTCTTAACTATAGAGAACAAACTGATAGTTACCAGGAGGGAAGTTGGGGGTGGTAGTTGGGTAAAATAGGTGATGGGGATTAAGAGTACACTTATCATGATGGGAACTGAGTAATATATAGAATTGCTGAATCACTATATTGTACACCTGAAACTAATATGACATTGTATTTTAACTATACTGAAATTAAAATTAAAAGCTTAATGAAAAAAGGGAAAATAAAGAAACTTCTAAGCAAAAAGTAGAGAAAAAAGATCTATGCAAGTGTTTATAATACAGAGTAGAATGTGATAACTAAAGTAAAGGCAAAAACTTGTGATCTCTGTCAAATAAATAAAAAAATAAATATATAAAAAGAAAAAAAATAAAGTCAAAAGAACACTTTGATTACAAAGAAAAAGGAAGAATTGTTATCACTATTGGAATGAGAGATACCTTCATGAAAGATACGGAATTTGAGTTTGATTTTGAAAATGAACATACTTAGACAAGTGGAAGTGACAATATCAGATTAGTTTAGAGGAGCTAATGGGAGCCAAGACTCAGATGGGGAAATGGTTGTAGGAACTTGATCTTCTTCGACTCACACACATGTGTCGAGACATGTAGAAGTCATTAGGATACCTTTGAAGGTCTGTGATTAGTCGAGTGACATGATTAACTTTGTCCCTTTAGGAGGGGTTAGGGAAAAAGGAAGAATGAGGTTAGGAAGCTTTGTTGAGCAACAAAGGTCACAAGCAAAACAAGAAAATGATAACAGGAATGAGAAGGAAGAATGATATTAAAAAGATAGATATGAAGGTAAATGGATAGGCTATAACAACTAGATGTGAAAAAAAGAAATAAAAAGTGCTCTCAGGTTTTGAAACAGTAGCTGAGAATGGTAGGGGCCACATTACACGAAGAGGTAATGCATAAGAGGAAGAATAATTTTGGATCAGAAGGTAGAGCTTTGGGAGTCCTCTGCATAATGATGGTAAAGTAATGGAACTAGATTAAAGAAGATACTGGCCAGTGACTTCTGCTCTGTATTGACTGGGCCTAAATAAATACAGCAGCAATTTTAGTCTACGTACCTTAGAGAGTATAGATGCATTTGTACAACTCTTTGCCAGTGATAGACCCTAAAACTCTAAATCCTCTATTCTGCAGGGTTGAACCTTTTTTTTTCCTTCCCTTCCTTCTCATCCCATTCCCCTACTCCCCTTCCCACATGCCAAAGAAGTAAGTTGACCCTTGCCTCACACCATATGCAAGAGTAAACTCAAAATGGATCGTTGACCTAAAAATAAGAACAAAAAACTTTATAGCTCTCAGAAAACATAGGAATATAGCTTCATAACCTTATATATTAGGCAGTGGTTTCTTACCTATGACACCAAAAGCATATAAAACAAAAGAAAAATACATAAATGGGATTTTGTCAAAATTAAAAAGTTCTGTGTTTCAAAGGCCATCACCAAGAAAATAAAAAGACAACCCAGGGAATGGGAGAAATTTTTTGCAAATCACATATCTGACAGAAGACTTGTATCCAGAATATATGAAGAACTAATATAACAACATAAAAAGATAACCCAAATAAAAAATGGTCAAAGGATTTGAATAGACATTTCTCCAAAGAAGTTATACAGATGTCCAAGAAGTACATGATGACCAATATCATTAGTCATTAGGGAAATGCAAGCCAAATCCCACAGTGGTATACTACTTCACACCCACTGGTATGGCTTTAATAAACACAGCAGACAGTAATAAGTATCAGTGAGTATGTGGAAAAATTGGAACCCTCATACTCAGCTAGTAGAAATGTAAAATGGTGCAGCCACGTTGGAAAACAGTTTGGCAGTTCCTCAAAAGTCAAATATAGAGGGCAAGGGAGGAGCAATATTTAATAAATCAGTTCTGTGTGGTATATTATTTAACTAATGGATTCTGTGTGGGGTGCTTTCCTGAAGTGTCATGTGATTATTGAGGGCCTGGGTACAGGGTGGAACCATGACAAAATGAATCCAGTTAGAGGCCCCATTAATTTTGATCATTCCGTTTTCTGTCCATTCTCTTCTCCTTGCTTTTTCATTCCTATACCTCGCAACACCAGAGACACTGCCACATACACCACAAAAACATCCCCCAATGAACTTGGTCCCATTGCTCCATTCAGTCACAGATGGGAATTCAGGCAAATGTCCACAGAGGTCACAGAGAACATACCTATAGTTCTGTTATATCACATATATTACCCCATCATGTCTTAAGGAAGGCATTTCTCTTAAGGATTTTCATTTTAATATATATTTTTTTAAATCTTGTATTAAGATACCTCCGTCTTTTTCTTGGGTAAGGACAACACAGGATTGGCCCTTTTTTGTCCATGATGTTGTTCACAACTTTTCTTGATAGGCCTAGTACAATCTTAGGAACAGGGCTACTGTATGCTGAAGGTCAGACAGTAGCTCTTAACCTAGTCTATCTTAGGTACTTATGGTGTGCCTTTTTTATCGGTACACCGTGTTTTATTTGTTCCTGATGTCTTTGGAGTTTTTCTGAGAAATGGATCAGTAATATAGCATCAACTTAGTAAAATACATTTTAGGCCTTTTTTTTTTTTTAAGATTTTATCTATTTATTTGACAGAGATCACAAGTAGTCAGAGAGGCAGGCAGAGAGAGAGGGGGGAGGAAGCAGACTCCCCGCTGAGCAGAGAGCCCAATGCAGGGCTCAATCCCAGGACCCTGGGATCATGACCTGAGCCGAAGGCAGAGGCTATAACCACTGAGCCACCCAGGCGCCCCACATTTTAAGCCTTTAAAAAAAAATGTTAAGCATAGGGTTACTATATGACCTAACAATTCCACTCCTACATATATAGCCACTTAGAATCGAAAGCATATATCCATGTAACTCCTACATAGATGTTCCTCACACCATTATTTCATAAATGCAGAACAGTGGAAATAAGCCCAAAATGGAATATTCATCAACAAAAATGAATGATGTACAATGTGAATGAACCTTGGAATCGTTATGCTAAGTGAAAGAAGACAAACACAAAAGGCCACATATTGCATGATTCCATTCATGTGAAGTATCCAAAATAGGCAAATCCGTGGAGACAGAAACTAGATTAGTTGTCTTCAGGTACTTGTGGGAAGGGAAGATGAGAAGGTTGCTTTAGTAGACTGAGATTTCCTTCTGGGGTGATGAAAATATTCTGGAATAAGATAGTGTTGGTGGTTGTAGAACATTGTGAATATAGTTAATGCTACTGAATTGCACCTTAAAATGGTTAAAATAATAAATATTATGTGTATTTTGCCACTTATTGCTTTTATCAATGGGGTAAATTTTATGGCATATAAATTATGTCTCAAAGCTGCTATAAAAATAAAAAGCATAATAGCTTATGTTCATCACCAGGGAACTGTGCTGAGGGGAAAAAATTCCAATCCCAAAGATTATATACTAGATGATTCTGTTTTTTATAACATTTTGAAATGGCAGAATTTTGTAAATGAAGGACAGGTTAATAGAATCTAGATGTTGGGATGGGTGCAGAGATGGTGGGAAGCAGGTTATAAAAGACAGCCTAAGGGATCATTGTAGCAATGGAACTGTTCACATTCTTGACCATGGTGCTAGATATGGGATCCTACACAGGTGGTAAAACTTTATAGCACTGAATACATTCATGAATACATGCATAGTAACAACTCAAATTTGTGAAATCTAAATAAAACTGATGGATTGTGTCAATGTCAATTGTGATGTTGTACCATTATTTGCTAGTAGAGTAGTACACTACTGGGGGAAACTGAACAAAGTGTACATACAAGCTCTATAGCATTTCTTAAAATTGCCTGTGAATCCACAATTACCTCCATAAAAATTGCAATTAATAAAAATGTATAAGAATAACTATATAGCTTTGAAAATTTGTTCTGTGGGCAAACTTCTATTAACATATAAAATGTATTCTTCTTACTCTTGTCTTGGCCCAGTTATAATCTTATCTCCACAAGCAATACCCAAAATCAAAGTTTGGAGTGGGCCAAACTTACAACAGATTTTGTTTTGGTTTGACTTGGTTTGATTCAGTAATGCAGGATTTTCCAAAAATAAATAGGATGCCTGAGTGAAGAAAAGGTTTTTCTCAGGTTTTTTGCCATCCTTTAGTTCAGTCACTTTTAGCAAAGAAAGATTGTTATTCCTTCCTGTTCACTGATACTAGAAAGTTTGTATGTCACACTTATATCAAAGAGAAAATATGGATTTTTAATGAATAAAAAACCACATTTCTGTGAAGTAGAAATCATCCTGTTAACATCTCCTCATGTTACAAAGATAAACAACAGGATTAACTGTTTACTTTAGGAGCGCAGTCTGGTTGTTTTTCAGGAGAAGAACACAATGTCCTGCTGTATCTGGTTTCCCGTCTGCCGAGTGGGTTGGTGGAGCTGGGGAAAGGCCCTCCACCCACTCAGCCCTCTGCTGTCCTTCCCTCCTGCTTTTCTTCTTCTTCCCTCCCTCTTTTCTATGATTCTTCCTCCCCCACTGTTCATATCTGAACTCTCTTTTCTTCTCCCCCTTCCCTCTCCCCTTTTTCCTTTTTCTTGCTTTCCCCCTCTCACTTTGTCCTCCAATTTCTTCCATTCCTTCCTTAAAATGGAGGCTTAGTAAGAAATTATAATATGAGAGAGAGAACCTTGTTGATCTTTAGAGGCTGCTTAAGTTGACACTGACCTAGAAGAAAGCAGCCGGACTGACTCTAATTCCGGGAATTCTTGGTGGACTGCTAAGAACTGCTCCCATAACCCGGGTAAACATCCCACATGTTCACGTAATCTCCTCTCTCTGTGTACATGCATAGATACACGCACACATGCACACAAGCCTGTTTCTCTTGTGTTTCTGTGAAACTGAGCCAATGAGTGAAAGGAAGGGGAAATATGAATATTTTTCAAAAGTTGGGGAGGAACATTTGAAACTTCAAAGAGGAATTAGAGTCTCACTGAAACTCCCTTTACAGATTAACAGTTTTGTTTAACTTATTCCTTGTGCTTTGTTCTTGCTTTTGCAAATGAACAATACATGGATTTTTAGAATTCTTAAAGTATTCTTTAATTAACATGATCTGTCCTTAGCTGGTAAGAGAAGGAAAAAAAAACATTCTTAAAGACAAATACTAACTCCATAATGGACTTTTATACTTCCAACATGATGTGAATGTGATTGAACAGTGAGCATCTTATCTGTATTATTTTATGCTGGTGGGAATGTATTGTGGAATGTAGTTTCATTTGGCACCAGTTTTAGTCAGTTCTTCCAACGTGGTCCCGGCCTCACCCTAATGGCTCAGAGACGCATAGAATCAAAAGTCCTGCCAAATGACTCCTGATGGCTAAACAGGAGATTCTTGAACTACTTTTTTTTTTTTTTAAGATTTTATTTATTTATTTGACAGACAGAGATCACAAGTAGGCAGAGAGGCAGGCAGAGAGACAGAGAGAGGAGGAAGCAGGCTCCCTGCTGAGCAGAGAGCCCGATGCGGGACTCGATCCCAGGACCCTGAGATCATGACCTGAGCCGAAGGCAGAGGCTTAACCCACTGAGCCACCCAGGCGCTCCTTGAACTACTTTTAGACTGCTATCTTATTTTCTGGGCTGGGAGGGGTGGAGTGTGGCTGGCTAGGGACAGGGGCAAGCTGAAGACCGTGGGTATTTTCATGATTGTTTCTTGCTTCAGCCAGAGTAGAGCTTTACTTTACAAACAGAACTGCAGTAGCTGGATGACAAGGACAGCATCACAAAGTTGGTTTCATGTATGGCAATGCCATTTCTGTGTGGGATAGTGTATCTTTGTGCTATTATCAAGCACTTTTCTCCAAGCCCTTTCACCAAGGTGCACATATCTGTTTATAGACTTAGGAGCGTGGTCACCCGATTAGAGAATAATCTTATCCATTAACTGCATTTGTAATAGTAAATTTGCCCAGTGGGTGAAGGAAACCAAGATTTTGAGCACAGATGAAGTGCAAGATTTTAGTAGGTGTGAAGCAGATTTAAATTAATCTGGATTATAGAGGTGCATAGCCAGGTGCATAGTCATCATCAACAGCAGAGCTTAAGGGTCCTGGGTGGTTCAGTGGGTTAAGCATCTACCTTCAGCTCAGGTCATGATCCCAGTCCCACATCAGGCTCCTTGCTCCGGGGAGAGTCTGCTTTTCCCTCTCCCTTTGCTTTGCCCCTCCCCTGGTTTGTGCGCTCTCTCTCTCAAATAAATATATTAATAATATGTAAAACAGAGGGGGGTGGGGAAATGTTTGAGCTTAGTGGTGGGTATTAAGGAGGGCACATATTGCATGGAGCACTGGGTGTTGTACGTAAATAATGAATCTTGAAACAATGCATCAAAAACTAATGATGTATTTTATGGTGACTAACATAACACAATAAAAAAAATTTTTAAATAATATGTAAAACAGCAGAGCTTAAAACAGAGCTCCTCTTCTGTAGACCTGCTACTCCCCTGCACCACATGCTTAAAATCATGAAAATTAGAGGAGGGATCTTACGTGGATGAGGGTCTACATTTTAGACATGGGTGAAACATTGATTTTAAATAAGTGGCATTCACTTGCCAGATCTTTATGCCAAGAATTTTGAATGTCAAACTGTCTCACTGAATGAATACAGTTCTTATTCAAACCACTAACATCCTACTTCCTCCCTGTGAAGACATTTTCTCTTTGCTGTTTGAAGTTAATCACTTCTAAAAATTGCAGTGTCCCTCTCACACTAGGCGTAGGGTATCTACCAACAGTGCTCAGTGCCAGGGGGAGTGTGAAAGGTCACCTGTGGCCTGAGGCCTAGCTTGCACATCACTGGCAGCACAGATTTGGTATTGCTGAATGTACACATCTGCTTTGTCCAGTGGGTATTCTAGAGCAAGAAAGCAAAAGGGTATACTCAGCTGCTTCCCAAAGTAGAAACTCAGTTTTATTAACACTGATCCATCACATAACTTTAAAATGTCAGATCTCCTGGGGCACCTGAGTGGCTCAATTGGTGGACTTTTGGTTTCAGCTTAGGTCATTATCTCAGAGTCGTGAGATCAAGCCCTGATAAGGGTCCATGCTCAGCACAGATCTACTTGTCTTTGTCTCTCTCTCAAATAAATAAATAAAATCTTTTAAAAAATAATAAAATAAAATGTCAAATCTCCTAATCTCCATGTGACTTGGCTAGCAGCTAAGTTCACAGTATTTCAGAGCTCACTAAGGACAGTGCTGGTATCTACTAGTTGTCCGGGTGAGCATGGCCACATGCTGTTACAGTGTCTGCTCAGAGACTTCAGATGCTGTTATATTCTATCTTAGACTGAAATAACTGAAAAGGCCTCTAGAGAACAACCAGGAAATATGTCTCAGTGGTAGTGGCAAGGCTGGAACTCCAGCCCCTCTACTTCACTGCCACCCTGCTTTGAGTAGCATCCTCCACTAACCAGTTTGGGTTTCCATGTTTTGTGTTAATTAGCTCCATCCTTGCCTGCTAAATGGCTCAAGTCATTTGACCAGCCTTTGGATTCTGTAACTTCTCTAACCCACATCTGGTCTGCCTGTCCCTGAGGCTGCCTTTACTCTCCACTTCCTCTTACCTCCTTAAGAGAGCTTAGACCAGTATAGACTCTTCCCTAAGCCTTACCCATCATCACTACCTTGTTCTGTCTCCTCCTTGAAATGTTTTCCTAATGCATGCTCACATGCTGACAAAGGCCAAAGAGGCCAAGAGACAACTGTAGTTGTGTGTTGGGAATCAAGGGTGGGGGTGGGCACCACAAGATGTGGGCGGGCACCACTGACAAGCTAGTGCCTCATCCACAAGTGTTGACCCTGTGCTGCCAGACCACAGTGAATTGGAGTTTTGTATAAAATCTCCCAATGTTTGAGATTTGTTAACTAATTTAAAAATGTGTTAACACTCTATAGGGGCACCTGGGTGGCTCAGTCAGTTGGGCCTCTGCCTTCGGCTCAGGTCATGGTCTCAGGGTCCTGGCATCAATACCACTTTGCAACTTCATTATTTCCTATCAGGAATTTGTCATTGATTAGAGGAATGAACTTGTACCTTCTCTATAAGTTTCTGTTCAAACCATACTCCACCCTGTCCTAAGCGTTGTATTTCTGAAAAAAAATTTTATCTAACACCTTTTAGTGTCACCCCATTCTTGACTCATTGATGGCAGGAGGTAGGTGTGCAGGCTGGCACACATGGCAGTTATTTACCACCTCTGCTCTTCTTTCAGGTTAGCCTCCACATGGCCATCATCATACGTCCTTTACCCCAGCCACTATCAGGCATCACTGTGCCACCCATGCCAAAGGCTCCAGTTGTTCATTTTGAAGTAGTCTAGCTTTTTACTTGTTTGATCCAGACCTAATTATAAGCCACAGAACCCTAATTTTTAAATAATTTTTTTTTTCATTCACAGAGTCATTAGAAATAAGTTTGTAAGGGCACCTTGGTTGCTCAGTGGTTTAAGCCTCTGCCTTCGGCTCAGGTCATGATCTCAGGGTCCTGGGATCGAGCCCCGCATCGGGCTCTCTGCTCTGCAGGGAGCCTGCTTCCCTCTCTCTCTCTCTGCCTGCCTCTCTGCCTACTTGTGATCTCTATCTGTCAAATAAATAAATAAAATCTTTAAAAAAAATAAGCTTGTACTATATAAATGTCTTATAGCCACAACATACTAAATGTCATACATATATGTGGAAATGTTTAGTTGTCTTAAGATAGATGGTAAATTCTTCTGGGTACCATGTGCATAAGCAATCTTATGCACAATGAGCAGACCTAAAACCTTATGTTCATCAGGTCATGGATTTCCTGGTGTCCTAGGGTATAAGATATATTTGCAAGGAGAATTCAACACAGTAATAATTATATGTGATTTTGATATATTTTTCACCATAGATATGGTAAAGTCTATTTTAGAAAAAATATTGCTAGAAATATCTTGATGATAGAGATGATTTTCAATGAATACCTATTAACATCTTTGAATTCTAGTGTTTAATAAAATGTTTTAATAAAACATAATTTGGAAATATTTTTATATAGACTGTTACTTCTTGTTCAGTTATGCTGTCACTTTGTATTTACTGTTCTTTGAAAGGTTTCAACCAGTTATTAAGTATTTAGAGTTTGGGTTTCTCTTATTCTTATGCCTTTAAACAGCGCTGTCCTATAGGGTCGCCAGTAGCCACGGGTGGTTTTTTACATTTAAATTAATTAAAATTAAATAAAATCTAAAATCTAAAATTCATTTCCTTACATTAGCCACATTTGAAGCACTCAAAAGCCCCATGTGGCTAGTGGCTACCACATTGGACTACACTTGATGTAGAACATTCCATCAGCGCAGCGAGTTCTCTTAGGCCACATGCTTCTTATTTATTGGAGATTTATTGCAAACTACAGCAACATATAGATCACTTTCACCTGAACTTGAAATATGATAGAGCTTAGCTCTGGAAATTGTGTTGATAATTTCCCATTTTTGTGCATTTAAAGAGATATATCAAATATGTTTATGTAGTCATTTTATTTCATTGATTTTTTTTAAAGTTCGATTTTTTAAAGAGGTATTTATTTGAAAGAGAGAGACAGGGAGAGCATGTGCATGTATGTGAGAGCAGGGGGAAGGGCGGAGGGAGAGGGAAACAAGCAGACTCCCCCCTGAGCAGGGAGCTTGATACCAGGACCCCGAGATCATGACCTGAGCCAAAATCAAGAGTCAAATCTTTAACCAACTGAGCCAGCCAGGCACCCCTACATATTCATTTTATTTTTTGAATTTTCTTATTTAATGCTGTACAGCCTTGGGCAAAATACCAAATCCTTCGGATCTTCTGTCTTTTTTTTATTTTTTTAAGATTTTATTTATTTATTTGACAGAGATCACAAGTAGGCAGAGAAGCAGGCAGAGAGAGAGAGGAGAAAGCAGGCCCCCTGCAAACCAGAGAACCCAATGGGGGGCTTGATCCCAGGACCCCGGGATCATGACCTGAGCCCAAGGCAGAGGCTTTAACCCACTGAGCCACCCAGGCACCCGGATCTTCTGTCTTTTTTATGCAAAGCAAGAACAGTAATAGCCAGCCTGGCTCTTAGTGGCTTTTTGAGAGTAAGACAATGCAAATAGTAAAGGGCCTGGCACTAAATGCTATCAAGATGATGAATTTCTAACCCACATACACTGTGAAAAAATTGTTATTTTAATCTTTTGATTTGTGGGATAAATACTGCAATAACTAATCAAGGAAGCAGACAAAAAAGTAAAGACAGAGATATTTAAAAAGCATTCTTTTTTTTTTTTTAAGATTTTATTTATTTGACAGAGAGAGAGAGATCCCAAGTAGGCAGAGAGGCAGGCAGAGAGAGAGAGAGGGAAGCAGGCTCTCTGTGGAGCTTGATCCCAGGACCCTGAGGACCTGGGGGACCTGAGGACCATCAGATCCCAGGACCCTTGATCTGATGTGGGGCTTGATCCCAGGACCCTGAGATCATGACCCGAGCTGAAGGCAGAGGCTTTAACCCACTGAGCCACCCAGGCACCCTAAAAAGCATTCTTAAATAACATGACTTATACATTATGTACAAAACCCTCTACTTAACAACGAAGCCATATGCATTCTTCTCATTTGACCCTTTCATAAAAATTAATTATCTTCTAGACAATAAACAATTCTCTATAAATTTAAAAGAATCATTGTTGGAAAACACATTCTCTGACTTAGTACAATTAAATTAGTTAATTTAAAAAATATGTATTTTAAATCCTTATAGGAAAATTTTTTAAATACTGCCAAATAACTTATGGATTAAAAAAGAAACAATAATGGAAATTTTAAATTCCTAGAACCGGTAAATAATAAAAATGCTAAATATCAAAATTTATGTGATATCATTAATTTGATATTTATTAGAAATTTTGTAGTCTAAACAGCTCACTTTAGAAAGAAGGAATGCTCAAAATAAATGAGCTAAGCTTCTAATATAAGAAATAGTTAAAAAATGGAATAAATACAAAGAAAATAGAATGAGATTATAAACAGTAGAAATTAATCGCATAAAGGAACAGTAAATAAGCAAAGTTCAGAGTTGGTTCTTTGGAATGTTAAGTAATTCTATGGTAAAATTCATAAAGAAAAAAAGATATAATTAAATAATAGTACTGGCACAAAAATAGACACATAGATAAATGGAACAAAATAGAAAACCCAGAAATAAAACCCACAATTATATGGTCAATTAATCTTTGACAAAGGAGTAAAGAATATACAATGGGAAAAAAGTCTTCAACAAATGGTGTTGAGGAATCTGGACAGCTACATGCAAAAGAATTAAACTAGACCACTTTCTTACACTATACACAAAAATAAATTCAAAATGGGGGAAAGACCTATATGTGAAACCTGAAACCAAAAAATATTCTAGAAGACAACAGAGGCAATAATTTTTCTGACATCAGCTAAAGCAACATTTTTCTAGATATGTCTCCTGAGGCAAGGAAAATAAAAGCGAAAATAAACTATCGGGACTACACCAAAATAAAAAGCTTCTGCACAGTGAAGGAAAAACCAACAAAACTAAAAGACAACCTACTGAATGGGAGAAGATATTTGTAAATGATATATCCAATAAAGGGTTAATATCTAAAATATATAAAGACTCAATACAACTCAAAACCTGAAAACCAAATAATCCAGTTTAAAAATGGGAGAAGACATGAACAGAAACTTCTCCAAAGACAAACAGATGGCCAATAGACATGTGAAAAGATGCTCAACATCACTGATCATCTGGAAAATGCAAATCAAAACTATTGTGAGATACCACTTCACACCCTGTCAGAATGGCTAAAATAAAAAACCCCAGAAACAAGTACTGGCAAGGATGTGGGAAAAAAGGAACTGTTATGCACTGTTGGTGGGAATGCAAACTGGTAACAGCCACTGTGGAAAACAGTATGGAGTTTCATTAAAGTTAAAAGTAGAACTACCCTATGATCCAGTAATCACACTACTGGGTATTTACCCAAAAAATACAAAAACCCTAATTCAAAGGGATACATGCACTCCTATGTTTTTTGTTTGTTTTTTAAAATTATACGCACTTTACATTTTATTTTCTTTTTATTTCCATTTTATTTTATATCTTTTCAGTGCTTCAAAATTCATTGTTTATGCACCCCTATGGTTTTTTGCAGCATTATTTATAATACCGAAATTATGGAAACAGCTCTAGTGTCCACCAATAGACAAATGAATAGAGACATCCAGACACACACACATGCACATACATGCACACACAATGGAATATTATTCAGCCCTAAAAAAGAATGAACCCTTGTCATTTGCAACAACATGGATGGAACTAGAGAATGTTATGCTAAGTGAAATAAGGCAAAGAAAGACAAATACCATATTATTTCACTCATATGTGGAATTTAAGAAACAAAACAAATAAGCAAAGGAAAAAAGAGAAACCAGGTAACAGACTATAGAGAACTGATGGCTACCAGAGGGGAGGTGGATGAGGAGATGGGTTAAATAAGTGGTGGGGATTAAGGAGTATATTGTCATGAGCACCGGTGTTGTAAGAATTGTTGAGTCACTAATTATACACCTGAAACTAAAAAACACTTTATGTTAACTATACTGGAATTAAAATAAAAACTTAATAAAAATATACATGTATATACAAATCTTAGTTAATGTAAAAATATAGACCAAATGGGCAAATCACGAGGAAAATATATCTTAACAAAATGTCTCAATCAAAAAATAGAAAGCCCAAATAGCCCAATTATCATTAGAGAAATTGAATTGATAGTTAAAAATCTTCCTAGGAAAAGCACTAGATCCAATTCATTTTATCACTAAATTATTTCAAACTTTCGAAAAGCAGGTCATTCAAATCTTATACAAATTTTTCTTTCTTTTTTTTTTTTTTAAGATTTTACTCATTTATTTGACAGACAGAGACCACAAGTAGGCAGAGAGGCAGGCAGAGAGAGAAGGGGAAGCAGGCTCCCCCCCTGAGCAGAGACACCCCCGCCATGCGGGGCTAAATCCCAGGACCCTGAGATCATGACCTGAACTGAAGGCAGAGGCTTAACCCACTGAGCCACCCAGGTGCCCCAAATCTTATACAAAGTTTTCAAAGAAAAAAAGAATCCGTGTCAACTGATTATATAAAGCCACCATAAATAGGCTTTCTATGAGAAATAAAATCAAATCTAATTTGCAAAATAAAAGGTCATTATCACATGGAAAACTTCTAAGCTTAGCAAATAGGATCTTGGCTTTATCTCAGGAGTGAAAACTTGCCTCACTTAAAAAGCTGTAGAGGTGGCTGGGTGACTCAGTCACTCAGCCTTCAGCTCAGGTCATAATAGCAGAGTCCTGGGATCCAGCCCTGTGTCAGGCACCCTGCTCAGTGGGGAGTCAGCTTCTCCCTCTCCCTCTGTCCCTCCTTCGTGTTTATGCTTTCTCTCTCTCTCAAATAAATAAAATCTTTTAAAAAATAACTTAAAAAGCTGTAATTGTCATTTACAACTTTTGCAGAGATAAAAACAATCATTTCAATTGATGTGGAAATGCATTTGAGAAGGTTCAGCACCCATTCATTATTAAAAATTTTTTTCAGCAGACCAAGAATGTTTAACTTGATGAAGGTTATCAACCAAAAAATCTTATAGCAATCATTCTTAATTGTAAAACACTGAAGAAATTTTATTCAAAATCAGGCTAAGAATGCTCAGTGTCATTGGTTTCTTTTCAGCATTGTGCTGAAGGTCCTATAGTACAGCCAGAAAAGATAAATAATAAAAAATAATATGGGGTGCCTGGGTGACTCAGTGGTTAAAGCCTCTGCCTTCAGCTCAGGTCATGATCCCAGGGTTCTGGGATGGAGCCCCGCATCAGGCTCTCTGCTCAGTGGAGCCTGCTCCCTCCTCTCTCTTGGCCTGCCCCTCTGCCTACTTGTGATCTCTGTCTGTCAAATAAATAAATAAAATCTTTTAAAATAATAATAATAAGGATTGGGAAGGCTCTAGCAAAGTTGTCATTATGCATAAATGAAATGGTTTTGTAAAACTTCACAAAAATATTACAGATAATTTTAATAAGATTGATGGATTACAAAAGTTCAATATATTAAAGTCAACTATTATTTCTACTCACCAGCTACAAAGCAACAAACAAAAAGCTATTTAGGGGCGCCTGGGTGGCTCAGTGGGTTAAGCCGCTGCCTTCGGCTCAGGTCATGATCTCAGGGTCCTGGGATCGAGTCCCACATCGGGCTCTCTGCTCAGCAGGGAGCCTGTTTCCCTCTCTCTCTCTCTCTCTGCCTGCCTCTCCATCTACTTGTGATCTCTCTCTGTCAAATAAATAAATAAAATCTTAAAAAAAAAATTTATAAAAAATTTTAAAAAAAAAGCTATTTAAAATATCAAAATCGTAAATGAGCTAGACATAAATCTAACAAAAGATGTTCAGACTATATAGAGAAAATATTTTTTTTAAAGATTTTATTTATTTATTTGACAGACGGAGATCAGAAGTAGGCAGAGAGGCAGGCAGAGAGAGAGGAGGAAGCAGGCTCCCTGCCGAGCAGAGAGCCCGACCCAGGGCTCAATCCCAGGACCCTGGGATCATGACCTGATCTGAAGGCAGAGGCTTTAACCCACTGAGCCACCCAAGCGCCCCGATGGAGAAAATATATTATAAAATTGGCCTAAAGACCCTGCAAAGGAAATATTTGTGCCAGTCACTGTGCTGAGTCCTATATCATTGCTTGAATGCTCACAACAGCCCTCTCAGTTTCCTTTATTCCCATGTTAAGATACTCGAGTAAATTCAAGTTCATATAGTAAGTAACTTTTTTAGGATCCCAGAGTTAATAACATGATATGTCTTTCCTCCCTGAGAAACCATTTATGTTCCTTTGAATATGATGTTATTTACGGGGAACATCTCTGGCAATTCAGGAAAAACAAGTTGATCAGGGGACGCTTTTCTGTTCAGACCTGTCACACTAGCACTGACTGTAGGAGGTAGTATTTGCTGAGCAGGAAGCAGCAACAAGAGGGTGGAATTCTTTGTGTGCTGCTTATGAGCTGACTCTGATTTGGACTGTCTATTGAATGGCACAGTTCCAGTTCATTTGAACCAATGAGGACAGTGACTCCACCTCAGGCACGAGCTGTTGAGCTCCTGAGCTTCAGCTGTGTGAGCAGGACAACGTGGAAGAGTGTGTGTGGCCAGGCATGAACAAAAGAGGGAGAAAGAAAGTATTAATATCTCTTCTCTAGGGCAAAAGAATAAAAAAGAGCACCATTCCTTGGTTATTTAAGATAAGGCAAATATCATAACAGATTTAAAGAAAAGGTACTAGTTAATTCCTCATTTCTCCATTTTCAACACAGGCTATCAAAAATTCCCTCTAGTTTTGTAAAGGAGATCCACGGAGATCTTTAGAGTCATCTTGACTTTTGCATATATTAACAAACAATAATGCTTACAAAAAACAACACTGGATGCATCAGTACAGTTAAGCAGGCATTAACTGAGCTGGTACAAGACCACACTTACAGGAAGCCTGAGTCTGTCTCCTTAGGAAATGAAGCCTTGATTCCCCAAGCTTCTGCCTCAGCCTCCGTAATTAGACATGGAGCAGAGAGGCAAGTCAGGTGATGGAGTAACTAGGGGATAAATAGGCCCTTGAGGAAAAAACATTAAAGTATTACCCTCCAAGAGGTTATGATATGAAATGGTCTGTGGACCAAAAAAGACATTATAAATTCAACAGAAAAATGTATACTTTTCATCTTGCTGTCACATGGCATACTGCTTTAAATAGAACAATATTAGGAAAGAGTAATCTTTCATTCTTTCCCACTTGGGGTTCGGACTAAAGTCGTACAGTATAGAACAGTTAATAAAATTGTTTTCAAGTGATTTAATTTAAGAGTATTTCCTTTTCATTGTATTACATTAGCAGCCTTTAAAATGATAACTTAGCATAAATTCCTTACATTCTGACCTTAATATTCTAATATGATTCTTGTCAAACATTAAAAGTATCTTTTGGGTTACCTGGGTATCACGTCAGTTAAGTGTCCAACTCTTGATTTCAGCTCAGGTCATGATCTCAGGGTTGTGAGATCGAGCCCTGCGTTGGACTTGGTGCTGGTATGGAGCCTGCGTAAGATTCTCTCTCTCCCTTTTCCTCTGTCCCTCCCCTCCTGTCTCTCTATAAATAAATAAATTTATCTTTTGAAAGTTACAGAGTGGATAAAGTTCTTCTAGATAAGTAGCCTCATTGTACACTAGTTAGAATTTATGTATGTTTTAAATAGTTTGACCTAGCACTGGGGAAAATCATTGCCCTCAATAAAGATTAGATTTAGATATTCTGGACTTTATGGTCATCATGCAGTTTGTCATGAGTTTATTCCTTGTTGCCTTCATGGTGCTTGCCTTGCAGACTGGAATGCTAGTTGCTCTGGGATGCTTTCTCCAATTCCACTCTGCAAAATTAATCAGTCTTCTTCTACATTCATATAACCGATTACTGTAATGTGATATTATAGCACAAAAATACCAAATCAACTGCTTTACCTTTAGACCTGATTCTGCTCCCTCCTTACTATCCTGGGTTGCTTTTTAAACATTCTGAGCCTCGCTTTACTCACCTAACAATAATGCCTAGTTTCCTCAGTTGAAGGGTTAAACAGATAATATGAGAATGCTATAATTAGCCATAATGCATTATATTAGGGTTAGGTGTTAATGTTGCTCAATGCTTTATTTCTCAATTATATTTTTATTTGAAACTTTCCCTCTTTACATATCCTACAAAGTATAAGCCCAAGTGAGCTTCAAATGAATGCATTAGTGAATCAATACATGAATGACTATTTCTGTGAACACTGTGCAATTAGATATTATGCGAGTTTGCTGTGTGTGTTCACAACAGAGCCCCATTCATTCTCTCAAACATGGAAGGAGTATTTATTGAGAGCCTCCTGTAGCTCAGATAGAGAACATGGGAGCAGTTTTAACCCTCATGTTTTTAGGGTGGAATTAGTAGTTTGTATGTGGTTCCTTCTAATGGAGAAGATTTCATGAAAATATTTTAAGTTTTGTTTCATGAAATATCAGTAATACATTTTTCCTTTTTTTAAATATCCAAATATATTAATAATTTCATACTCTGAGAACTATCTCTAAAAGCAAGTGGTTTTCAGTATTTTTTGAAGATGCACAATAAAACATGTTTAGATGATATCAGTTTTCCTTTCAAAGTTCATGTATAATGACAAGAGGAAATGCCTCTTTGCAAAGCATAATATTTTTCTAATGGATTTTTAAGCATTTGATTCTTTCCCATTGTTTGCCAGTTTTTAGCACACTGAGTTGGAACCAGAGGTACCAATAAGTTTTCCTATCTTTTCTCCATAATTATCCAATGTTTATTGAGTAGAATCTTCTTCAAGTTATCTCCTATACCCTTTTATCTTTATTATTTAAAAAAAAATTATTTTGGAGAGAAAGCAGGGAAGGAGCAGAAGGAGAGGGAGAGAGTCTCAAGCAGACTCCACACTAAGTGCAGAGCCCTGCGTGGGTCTCAATCCCAGGACCCTGAGACCATGACCTGAGCCAAAAATCAAGAGTGGGAGTCCAACTGACTAAGTTACCCAGGCACCCCACCCTTTTTTCTTTAAACAACTTTTTGAAGGTCTTTTTACAAGCTTTTTTTTATATTTCTATGCTTTTATGGTTTTTCTACATAATTTACATGCAATACAGTTTACATACATACAATAAAATGCACCCATTTAAGCAGCAGTTTTTAACAAATGTATTTACTACCTAATACCCACCACAGTGAAGACATAGATTATTTCCATAGCCCCCCAAAATTTCCTATGCCCTCTGCTGTCACTCTCTCCTGGCTCCCGTTGCAGGCAACTACAGATCTGCTTGCTATTACTGTGGATTTACTTTGCCTTTTATATACTTTTCATTTTTTTTTTCCACTCAGCACTATGTTTTCAAGATTCATCTGTATGTCAGATGAATTAGTATTCCACTGTAAGTGTATATCACAATTTTCTATTCAGCTATTACTGAACATTTGTCTTGTTTCCAGTTTGGGGCTATTTTTTTTTTAAGATTTTGTTTATTTATTTGATAAAGAAAGAGTACAAGCTGGGGGAGTGGCAGGCAGACTGGAGAAGGAAGGAGCAGACTGCCTGCTGCAGGGAGCCCAATGAAGGACTCAATTCCAGGACCCTGGGATCACAACCTGAGCTGAAGGCAGAAGCTTAACCAAATGAGCCACCCATGTGCCCCGAGCTATTATTTAATAAAGCTACTATAGACAACTGTCTGTAAGTTTTTGTGTGGACATATGATTTTATTTCTTTTGGAAAAATCCTGGAGTAGAATGACTAGCCATATGATAAGTATATGTCTAACTTTATTAGAAATTACCAAAGTTTTTTTCTAAAGTGGCTATAACATGCACATTTCCACCTAAAATCTGATAGTTTCATTTCTTCCGTATCCTGAACAAAACTTGATACCATCAGCCTTCTTTATTTCACCCTTTCCAGTATAAGTGTAGTGGTATTTCATTGTGATTTTAACTTGCATTTCCCTTATGACTAATGGTGTTGTGCATCGTTTTATGTGTTTATTGGCCACATGTGCATCTTCTTTGATGAAATGTTTATTCATATCTTTCATCCATTTTGTTTTACAATGAAATGAGATTCACATAATATAAAACTTATGGTCTTATCTAATCACTACTTCCTTCTAGTTCCAAAATATTTTCTTCCAGAAGGAAATCCCATACATAGAAACAGTTGCTCCTTATTTCTGCCCCACCTACCCCCTAGCAACTATCATTCTGTGTTCTGTCCCTATGGATTTAACTAGTCAAGAAATTCATAGAAATGGAATTTGTGATGTTTTATATCTTTACTCTATATTTTACTCTATATTTTTTGATAGGATTATTTGTCTTTTTATTCTTATATAAGATATCATTATTATTATCAATTATAAGTTCTATAGTTCTTTATGTAATCTAAATACAAGTCCTTTGTCACATGTATATTTAGTAAATATATTCTCCTAGTTTGTGGTTTGCCTATTCATTTTCTTAATGGCATCTTTTGAAGAGCAAAAGTTTTAATTTTGATAATTTCAAAATAATTAATTTTTTACTTACCCCAAGGTTGCAATAATTTTTCTCCTGTGTTTTCTTCTCAAGTTTTAGTTTTCTGTTTGGGTCTATGATCTATTTCAAGTTAAATTTTGTGTATAATTTGAGATAACAATTAAGGATTTTTTTCTTTTTTGCATGTCCAGTTTTCCTACTACCTCTGGTAACAGATGAAAAGGACCAAAAAAAAAAAAAAAAAAAAAAAAGAAAAGAAAAAAGAAAAAAACAGGGGCACCTGGGTAGCTCAATTGGTTAAGTGACCCAACTCTTGATTTCGGCTCAGGTCATGATCTCACAGTGGTGATATTGAGCCCGGTCTCAGGCTCCACACTCAGCTTAAGATTCTCTTTCTCTAGTAAAAAAGAAAAAGAAAAAGAGAAAAGGAAGGAAGGAAAAGGAAAGGGAGGGAGAGAGGAAGGAAGGAAGGAAAGAAAGAAAGAGGGGAGGGCGAGAGGGAAGGAGGGAGGAAAGGGGAGGAGAGATGATTAGTTGCAAGTCTGTCTAGGAATTGATCATGTCCTATTCACCTACTCCACACTGTTGAGTGGTCATTCCTCCCTTACCGTGACATATAGTGGAATGCCAAGAAACATAGTCTTTTCTGAGCAATTTCCTTATCAAGAGATGTAAAGATACTAACATCTGAGATTCCCCAGCCATAAAGTGGCCCAGCCTATTTACCCATGTGTTTGTTGTTCATGGTTGATGGGTTCCTCCTCCTACCCATTGGGAGAGTCCAGGAAGCTTGTTAGAGCTCTGTTCTTAAATGGGAACAGATAGCAGGGGCCTGAAGAAAACTTCTTAAATGAAGTTACAGATACTTCAACCATAAAACAAAATTGGACACTAAGGGGAAAGAAAACATCTTTCAGAGCTTAAAAGAGAACTCTTAGAAGTTTAACATATGAGAAGTAGATAATATGAAAAACCTAATTAGAAGCATTGGAAGACAAAGCTGAGGGAACTGAAAGAATTAGTGGAAAATAGGAGAGAAAAGTTAGTAAACTTAAAGAACTGGTCCAATATGTCCAATAACCAGAATGAAAGAAGAGAAAAAATGAAGGAGAGGAAGTATCAATGAAATTACAGAGTAGACATGATTCCACTGTGAAAGGACCCACCAAGGATATTACTCACCCAGTGCATAGAAACAGATCTGTACCAAGGAATATCACTATGCAATGTCAGTGCCCTGGGAACTAGAACAAAGCTCAGCTCCTGGAGAGAAAGGAGGAAAACAAAAAACAGTATTGGATTTGGAATAGAAAAATTATTTCCAATCTAGAAATCTATACCCAGCCAAAATGCCCATAAACTTTGAGGGTAGATTATTGACAATTTCATGAATGGGTTCAAAGATTTTAGCTCCTAATTCCCCCTGTTTAGGGAGCTAGAAGATGTGAGCTACTAACTTGAAGTCAATTAAGAAAGGAATATATAGGATATGAAAAATAGGAGATCCAACATACTAAAGCAGCAAAGTAAATCCCTCAGATTTTCTGACAAGATATCCTAGGATGACTGCTGTGCTAACCAGTCCAGACTGGAGTGAAGCAAAGGCTCCAGGAGAGCCTCTTCAAGGCACAGTGCATGTGAGGTTCAGCACCCTGAAGGAATATTTTAGTAACTGGCTGAGGTGTAGAATTTATGGTAAGTACATAAAAAACTAATTTAAAGGTTTATATAAAAAAGGAAAATTGATCATGTTTTATTATATTTAAGACTACAAGTTCCCTAAGGCATCATTGTAATCCATAAATTTTGGCATGTGGTATTTTTATCAAATAGTTCAAAATGCTGTCTCTTTTCCGCTATGATTTCATATTTGACCCATGAGTTGAAAAGGATGTTGTAAAATTTTTAAATGGAGGATTTTCCAAAGTATACATTTTTTGTTAGGTTTCTCATTTAATTATGTTGTAGATATACAATGTGTCCCATACAATACTGATTCTTTGAAATTCATTCAGTCCTGCCTTAAGGCCTAGTGTCTGGTCAGATTTTATAAATGTCCTATGTGTACTTGAGAATGCACTTTCTCTAATTGTAGGCAGTTTTTCTAATTGCCTAGCCAACAAATCAAACTTACAAGGTATGTGCAAGTTTTTCAAATCCTTACTAAATTTTTCCTTAGATTGACTTAACAACTTGGCAGGGATGGGTTGAAATCTCCCACAATAATGTTGAATTTGTTCTCTTCTCTCTGTAGTTTTGTCAGTTTATACTTCCATGTATTTCAAGGCTGAGAGCATACAGTTTTAGAATTATATATCTTTCTTATAAATTAAGCTTTTAAAAAATCAATATTAGTGACCTCTTTACCCTTAATAATCCTTTCTCTCCTAGAATCTATTTAGTGTAGTCTCAAAACTACTTCTCAGCTTTCTTTTGATTAATATTTGCCTAAAACATTTTTTTGCCCTTTGAACCTTTCTCTGTTTTAGAAAGTTTCCTGTCAACATCATTTTTTTCTTTTTCTTCCTTCAAACTGAACATGACAAACTCTGCCTATTAATTGTCAAGTTTAAATCATTTTTATTCCATTTCAAAAGTACATAGATTTGTGTCTACCATCAAACTTATTACCTTACATCTCTCTGCCCCTTTTTTGTGCTTTTTCTTTGCATTTTCTTGGAGTTTTTTGTTTTTGCCCATATTTCTCATTCCATTTTTTTTTTCTCCATCTAGTTATTTGGAAGTTATACACCCTATTTCTATTCTTTCGGTGGTTATCCTTGAAATTTTACCAGATGTAAATATCAGTGATGTCTAGTTTTAAATCTTCATCCAACTCTAAGTGATATGAGCACTTGGGACCATTTGAACTTCATCACCCCCATTGACCTACTTGCTCTCCATTTCCAGTTTTTCAGCAACCCCTTCATTAATTGATATTACTGGTGGTGGTGTTATTTTATCCTACTGTGTCTGTTTTGATTTGTTTATGTTGATGTTCAGTAGTCCTTTTATCTTAGACCTTTTTCCCAGTATATTTTCCTTCTTCCTAAAATGCATAATTTAGAAATTATTTCTGTAATTATCTTAATAAGTAGTAAATATTTCAGGCTCTGTAGGTGGAAAATGTGCATCATGTTTCTTTATATAAAAATGCCTATATTTTACCATCATTCATGAAATATTGTTTTGCTGGTACATAGTTTTGAAATGGCTTCCAGAATTCGTGAAAATATTTCTCTATTGTCTGGCTTCATTCCTTTTTAGGAGGCTGATGTAAATCAAATTTTTATTCCTCAGATGGTCTTTTCACCGTTCTTGCTTTTAAAATCTTCTCATTGTGTTTGACATTCTCTAGTTTTATTACAGTATGTGTCTTAGGAAGGCTTTCCTTTTAGTCGTCCTGCTTTGTACTTGTTTCTATTCCTGTATATTTGGATTCATTTCTTTCATCAGTTGGGGAGAAAATTTGCAGTTCCCAAATGTGAGAATTGTTGCTTCTCCTTCCTCTATTTTGTTCTTCTGAAATTCCTATTAGACAAATGTTACACTTTCTCATTCTATCCTCTGTACTTCTCTTTTCTCTCATGTTTTTTATCTCAGCTCTCAACATGCATTCTAGGTAATTTATTCAAATTTATAACCCAGTTCACATATATACATTCTTCAGGTGCATGTAACCATTTGTTTACACCTATTTAATAACTTCTTTATTTCAAAAAATGTAGTGTTTCCTTTTTGAAAGTTCTATTTCATTCTTCAAATCTCCCAAGTCATGTTGTATATCTTTTGTTTTGTATTTATATCTTTGTGATTTTACCTTTTTAAAATAATTATTCCATATTTCATATCTTTTAATTCTAATATGTCAAATCCTAGGGAGGTCTATTGTTTTGTTTTGTTTTTTTACTCTTCCCACATAGTAAATTGTTTTCTTATACTAGTGATTTTTTTTTTGAAGATTTTATTTAATTATTTGAGAGAGAGAGAGAGAGAACATGACCAGTGAGGAGAGACAGTGGAAGAGGGACAAGCAGACTTCCTGCGAGTAGGGAGCCCAACATGGGGCTCGATCCCAGGACCTTGGTATCACGACCTGAGCTGAAAGCATACACTTAACCAACTAAGCCACCCAGGGTCCCCTGTACTAGAGATTTTTATTCAGGCACATGTTTATTTGATCTTACTCCATGACAACTAATGATTAAATTAAAGGTAATTTCCTTCAGACAAGGTTTACCTTTGCCTCTATTGTAAATCAGGGAGGGCCCTATGAACCTGGGAGAATTAATTAGGAAGTCCAGTTCTAAGCATTATTTAAAGTTCATTGTTTCATGGACACCTAGGTGGCTCAGTCAGTTAAGCATCTGCCTTCTGCTCAGGTCATGATCTCTCAGGGTTCTGGAACAGAGTACCACATCAGGCTCTTCGCTAAGCAGGGAGTCTGCTTCTCCCTCTGCCTACCGCTCCCCCTGCTGTGCATGCACTTTCTGACAAATAAGTAAATAAAATCTTTAAAAAAAAAAAAAAAAAAGGAAGTTCATTACTTCTGATTTAGCATTCCTTTGTTCATCATTTGTCATTTGTCATTTCTTCTTTCCCAGCATGTACTTTACTATACACCCTTATCCTTTTTTTTTAAGATTTTTATTTATTTATTTGACAGGCAGAGATCACAAGTAGGCAGAGAGGCAGGCAGAGAGAGAGGGGGGCAAGCAGGCTCCCCACAGAGCAGAGAGCCCGATGTGGAGCTCAATCTCAGGACTCTGAGATCATGACCCCAACCGAAGGCAGAGTCTTTAACCCACTGAGCCACCCAGGCGCCCCTACGCCCTTACCTTTAAAATAGTTTTGTTCCTCACAGTCTCTTTGGTGGTGTTATTTACTACAGGCTTCAGTAAATATTTTCTGAGAATGTGTCATTTCATAATAAATAAGACTTCATTTACCTGAATTATGAAATGAGAGGATTGGAAATTCAGTCTTAAATAGGTTTTTATATGTACTACCCTTTGAACTTAAAGGTTGGGGGGAATGCTATCATGTCACTGGATATCTGTCATGTCTGTGTTGCTGCCAGCAGGGAAGCTGGTTTTCATCCTGTGGGATATGCATGTCTGTAAATATGTACCTTCTCAGAGAAAGCCCCTTATTATTGTTCTCATAATGTTACACTGAAGCTTTTATCAATATTGAGCATCCATACGAAATAGAAATGTTTCCTGTTATAACAGGATAAAAGTGGGGAGAGAGGATAATCTTTTGGGCAGTGGTAATACATTTTATTTAAAAGGATGAGCTTCTTTGTGTGCTTTTAAACTACATTTGTCTTAGGCTTTCGTTTTATGCTAAAAGAGAGTTCTGTTTCCTTCTGTTTCTTGTGGATAGTGATCCAAACACCTGTAAGTACAAATCTAAAAGTGCATGTTTGAGTTCAACTTCCTTTACTCTGATTTACCCATTCAGGAAGATGATTACAATGGATTTCTAGTGAGGGAGAAGGAAATCTTGCCCTCTGTAGTGACTCAAAAACTGTCTTCTAAAAATATGTTAATACTTTTTTGTAGAGGCTGCCTTCTTGTGCAAGATGCCTATGGAATGTTTAGTGAAGTGCACTCTGAGGTCACCATCTTGAAGGACCAACAGTTGGAAGGAAAGTCCTGCAGCCTGATGGGAATGAAGGTTCTACAGAAGGCCACCAGAGGAAGGTGAGACCACTCTGTAATAGCATCTAGTTTGCTGCAGTGGCTGGTTCTTTTATTAGTGTTTTATCTCTCTCCCTCTCTTTTTTTTTTTTTAAGATTTACTTTTTTAGGGGCACCTGGGTGGCTCAGTGGGTTAAAGCCTCTGCCTTCAGCTTGGGTCATGATCCCAGGGTCTTGGGCTCAAGCCCCACATCGGGCTCTCTGCTCAGTAGGGAAATCTGCTTCCTCTTCTCTCTCTCTGCCTGCCTCTCCACCTACTTGAGATCTCTGTATGCCAAATAATAAATAAAATCTTAAAAAAAAAAAAAAGATTTACTTTTTTATTTGAGAGAGGGGGAAAAAGAGCATAAGTGGGGGGGAGGTAGGGCAAAGAGAGAGAATCTCCAGCAGATTCCCTGCTGAGCATGGAGCAAGAGGTGGGGCTCAATCTCACAACCCTGACATCATGACCTCAGCCAAAATCAAGAGTCAGATGCTTAATCCACTGAGCCACCCAAGCTCCTCTTATCTCTTATTTTAAAGACAATAAACTAGGATCCTAGAGTTTGCCTGTAAAACTAGGCCAGAGCTAAGTCAAGCCCATAAAGTACTTCTAGGGAAAAAATTATAACTGATAACAAAACAAGATTCCTAATTTTTTTTTTTTTAAAGATTTTATTTATTTATTTGACAGAGAGATCACAAGCAGGCAGAGAGGCAGGCAGAGAGAGAGGAGGAAGCAGGCTCCCCGCCGAGCAGAGAGCCCGATGCGGGGCTCGATCCCAGGACCCTGAGATCACGACCCGAGCCGAAGGCAGCGGCCCAACCCACTGAGCCACCCAGGCGTCCCAAGATTCCTAATTTTATTAAAAAATTAGGTTTAGTGATTCCAAATTTTATTAAAAATTAAGATGATAAAAAATGTTATGTATGTGTGTTTTAATTCTAAGATTTTTTTTCTGTATGTTTTCCAGTTAAAAAATAAGATAGCTTTGCATGAGTCAGTTTATGTAAATGACAATATAACTTAGTATAAAGACATTTTATAAGCTTTCAACAAAATTCTTGTCACATCTTTTTGCTTTCCATAGTAGGAAAGTTTTGTTCTCTGTCAAGTTTCATGGCACTCCACCTTAAAATGTGGTTTTGGATAGGCAAGGTAGATCTCGTTCAAACTATGGCTATTACATCTCCAATAATCATCCTAAATCTATAAATTAGGGAAAGAAGAAACATTTTTATTTATTTTTTTAAAGATTTTTTTTATTTATTTGAGAGAGAATGAGTGAGAGAGAGCATGAGAGAGGAAAAGGTCAGAGGGAGAAGCAGACTCCCCAAGGAGCTGGGAGCCCGATGCAGGACTCAATCCTGGAAGTCCGGGATCATGACCTGAGCCAAAGGCAGTCGCTCAACCAACTGAGCCACCCAGGCGCCCAGAAGAAACATTTTTAATCAAACTATCCAGTAATATAGAGAATTAGTGTAAACAGTATATTTGAGATTTTCTCTATCTTACTGTAATCTCTCCTTCCTTGAATAGTGTGTTATTTTAACTCTCTTGGTGTTAATTTTTTACTTGATGATAGTAACATCTGCACTTATACCAGTATCTGAGAGAGAAAAAAACCCATTATGAATATCTGATGTTCTGATTTTGAAGCAGTTATTGATAGCATCCTCCAGTGGTTTACATAATGAACATTTCCAGGCATGGTCATTCTGAACTGTGAGCATTTAGAGTATTGTCCTGACTGACCTCTGTAGGCAGTCAGCATTTCCAGAGACCACAACTCCATGTCTCATCGGGCTTTCATATGGTACTATGCAGGTGAGTGATGGCTCTGCCCAAGAGCTTATTTTCCTGAAAAACATGTATTTCATAGAAAGATGCCCCCTATAAGCCCTGGGTAGGTAGATATAAGGACATTTTATTGATCCATGCAGATTTGTCTTATAACAAATGCTTCCTTTTGTTTATAAAAGGGTGGCTGTATTATAATACAATTAATTGCCTTATATATTGGGAGTGGAGAGAGATTTACCCAGATATTTAGAAAGCATATCTGCATGTGTGAAAAGCTTAAGTTTCACATGAAACATATCTTTATTAAGGTTGAACCTCATTTTAGTCCTAAGTTTTAGAATTACAAGCATTTGGGTGCGCCTGGGTGGCTCTGTTGGTTAAGCATCTTCTCTCGGCTCAGAGCCCCTCATTAGGCTCCCTGCTCAGCGGGGAGCTGCTTCTCCCTCTCCCTCTGCCACTCCCCCTGCTTGTGATCTCACTCCCTCTCTTTCTCTGTCAAATAAATAAATAAAATCTTAAAAAATAAATAAATAAAAATAAATTTAAAAAAAAGAATTACAAGCATCTGAAAAGACTATGTAGTTAACAACAAATGGTTTCACTGCCCCAACATCTTGACTTGATAGCATTAATTCAATCAGGGCCATTGGGAAGTAATCTTCCTTGACATTAATTCTACACATAAGCCTCCCACCTGAGCACAACAGAATGTAGGTGGGCTCTCCATCACAGGAAATCCTTCCTAAGGGGCAGCAGAGCTTCTCTAGCTGCCTGCTTTTCTGGTGTGCTCTGGGCTAGACAGCAGCTGCTCTGGGAGCCTTACTTCTTGCTAGAGACTGTAGCACATAACTTCTAGTGGCAGTTCTACTGGTAAATAACAGAGCCACTGCAATCTCAAGTCTTTGGCTCTGTAAAGTTGATGTTCTTTTACCATTATGCTTATGTGTTCCTACGATTTAATCTATTTTTTTGTAGGTTACAAGGGGAGCCCTACTACTATCCACAACATCCCCACAGGAAATGTTTTTTCCACAGGAAATGTACTGAGTATTGCAAATAATTCATTTACAAACAAACTTTCTGGAATCCATACCATTTTTAGGGTTGTGACTAAATATTTGATTTTTTTTTTAGGTTGGGATTAATTTCTTTACTTATATATTTAATTTTATTTTGGCACACAGCTATCCAAATAATATGTTTAGATTGTCTTTTTGTTTCTTTGGAAACTATATTTCTTCAAAACAAATTATTATATCATTTAGGAATGCTGGATGTTATTATTGCCTATTTGGTGATATCATCCATTGTCAGTCATCCATCCATGGCCCAGTAAAAACAAATTGTCTCTTATTTTCCCCCAAATTATTGTGTTTCATGGCAACTCCCATAAACTCTAACAAAATATATTTCTCATAAACCTTAACAAAATATGTTTACTTCCGAAAATTCAAGCTAAAATGATTAATTATAACTATATACTTCTAGTATCTAATACAGAAAATAACTTTTTTGCCAGTTGGAAAATAGTTGTGTTTGGGCTAAGTCATGAAGTCTTTTAGATCTTGGCTACCAATTTCATCTGATCCACGCTTCTCGTGATGGAAAATTACTACTCCCTACAAGGGCTATGAAGTGGACCGATGACCTCAGAGCTATTGAGTCAGGCATGCTGTTGGACTGGTGTATGGGCTGCTCTGTCCACCTGCCTCATTTGGGAAGCCTTGCAGAAAAACAACAATCATATCTTTTCTATTTCTCTGATATATTTTTGGAGTTGGATGTCCAAACTGACTGCTGAAAGCAAAAAGACTCAGAAAAATAGCCTGTATTTAAAGAAAAAAAGACCGTTTTCAAAAAACAAAAACAAAAACACCACTGCTGAGGCATGCTCATTAAACAGAATGTGGAGCTCTGCCCATGCTTTCTTCTTCTCTAGAGCACTCCCTGCTATTACTTGTCCAGTGACTCTCTCTTCCTAAGACATGTCCCCTGAACTTTGTCTTCCCATGTGGCCTGTGCAGCAGTTTAGTGGGTCAAGCAAGCGGAAAAGTCACATGACTTTGATATCACAATTCTATGTATGCACTTTATCTTTTTATTGTTGATTATTTTACATTTTTATTTTTATATGATAGGGCAATACTAAGGGAGAAAAGGATTCCTAAAATATGTGTTAACCCTATAGAAATGGAAAATATGGCTAGCCAAATTTTTTGTGGGGGAGGGGAAATTCTTTCAGTTCAGAATCCTACTTGTATTTATGTCCCAACTTGTTAAAACCCACTGATCTCTGTGTCTAAAATGACTAATTTGTAGGTACTATTTGATTTAGACCTGTTGACTCGCCCTTTAAGAAAAGGTTTTATTGAAGAGTATTTAGTCAGTACTCACTATGTACAGGAGGCTCTACCTGAGTATGCAGAATGACAAGGAAGAAGTTGACATGAATGTTTTAAGTGACTAGATCCTAACTGGCTGATCTCAGATTTCATAAAAGAAGTTAGTGAGAACAAATGCTATAGACGTCCTGACCTGTCAGAAGGAAAAGCTGTCTTCAGATTGGTAAGATGTTATCTGTGAAGACATACACCTAGGATCAGGAGAGATGTATTCAGAAGAGGAAATGAGAGGGTTTATTGAAAAGATAATTCACTTATTTATTTTATAATGATTTAGTGCTTCTATAATGCATTCTATAATAATGATTTAGTGCTTCTATAGTTCATTCTGTAAGGATTTAGTGCTTCTTGGTGCTATGCCCCTGACTAATGGCTGTGGCACTGAGCTCTGTGCTAGATTTTTGGGATTTATCCTAAACCAGAATATACTGGGGTATAAAGTCAATAAGATAAAGACTAACTATTCTTAGGGATTCCACATCAGTCTAAGAGAAAATTAGGGCCACTGTGAGTTTTTGAGAGAAGAAAAGAAGAGATAATAAAAACAAAAATGGAGTTAAGATTATCCTGCTGTTAAAAGGGGCGCCTGGGTGGCTCAGTGGGTTAGGCCGCTGCCTTCGGCTCAGGTCATGATCTCAGGGTCCTGGGATCGAGTCCCGCATCAGGCTCTCTGCTCAGCAGGGAGCCTGCTTCCTCCTCTCTCTGTCTCTCTGCCTGCCTCTCTGTCTACTTGTGATCTCTCTCTGTCAGATAAATAAATAAAAATAAAAAAAAAAAAAAGATTATCCTGCTGTTGTACCTATAATGGATTAATATAGAGGGAGAGGTTGGGGCAGGGCTACAGATTTGGAAACTTCTGTAGCAATTGAGAGGAGAACAAAGAACCAGTTAGGAACTAATCTTAATTTCTGCTACATACAGACAGCTCCACCAGGAGTATAAAAATAGACTTCCCTCCAAGAGATCAAGGACCAGCAGGAAAGCCAGGGGTGACCCAAGCAGGCACTGCCTGGCAAGTGCCTAATACGGAAGCCTGTGGGCTGATAAGTAGCCACCTTGCGGGGGTGGGGTGTTTGGAGAGCAGGTCAAGTTTTAGGAGCCCTGAAGAGAATAGGAAAAGCCTGGGGCTAAGGACTAGAATGAGGAAGGGAGGGAAGACTGTCTCCATTATCTCCTTTTCGGGCCAGACTAAAGATAAGGAGAGCAGCTGCTGTCTGGTCAGCTTTCCAGATAGAGTGAGGGGTGAGCACTTTGTGTGTGGGGTGGTGCATTTCAGAGAATGATCCAGTTAATAGTTATTGTTTAACTATCAACTTTTGTTTTAAAGGTAACAGATTAAGTACTGATAATTTTTATACTAGAAGCCAAGTTTAGTCATTCGGTTCAAACACTAACCTCATAGTCAGGATTCAAAAGTCCTTTACATGCTAGTCCCCAGCCTGCTGCACTTGTGCCCTTTAGTCCTACCACTCAGGGACATGCCCTAGGCCTAGAACACTTTGCTTTTTCTCCTGGGCCCTATTTGAGCCTAACCTTTCTCTCACAGGCCAGTCTTAAGATGCTTTCTCCAATAAGAATCCTGACACCTATACCCAGTACTGCTTCCTTTATCTCCCTGCAGCAGTTCCTGCTGGGTCACCCCCTCCCCTCCTCCTCCTGGGTACCCAGTGGTCATAGTGCTACTCACTTCAATGCCCATGCCCAGGACTCTTGGGATTCCTGCTGACCTGTATAGAAAGGTATACTTTAATGTAAATAAGAATGCCATCATAGACATAATTTGAATGGGTCTATTTTTTTAGTAATAAGGTACAAACATCAAGGCTTTCATGGGGAATCTTGGAATGGCTTTCCCAAGCTGGCCTGTACAACGTGACTGACTCTGAGTCACACCCAGACATCAGACCTTGTCTTGGTCATCGTCACATTCCTTTGCATGATGTAGACAATCAATAAAAGTTGACATTGATTAGAATGCCTGGTGGCCAGTATTTCAGACTGGTCTGCCCATTGTTAGGCTCTGTGAGGGTAGGTGCTGTTTCTTATTCACCATTTTATTTCCTAGCATCTGACACACTCATAATAAATATTTTTGAAATGGACAGTAGTTGTTTCCTTGGGTTTATCTTGGAATTTTCTTCCAAAGGATTTGAATGTATATTTTTGTACATAATAAGTGGTAATGATTAGAGCTCAATTTTATCAGGAAGAATGGAAACCATTTGGTCTTAAACCTTGTATCCAGTGCAGATGAAGGCCACAGTCTCTTTCAACCTCTGGACATAGACCTTTGGTTTCCTCACAGCGTTTAAGGAGACATGCATGGGGTTGTGCTGTGAAAACACTTTATCAAGGACGGGGAAAGTGTGAATGTCCATTACTTAATATTTCACAGAAAAAAGTTTTTCATGCATTGGGAGAAGACTCTGTTCTCACCCCCATCATAGAGGTGAGGATGATTGGCCCAGGGTCACACAGTGGGCTATAGTCAAGCTCCAGTGTGATATGACACTATGGAGTTCAGTCTCCTGTGTAGACCTTTGCCTTTGCTTCAGCTGGGTGTGACCCAGAGTGCACAGAAGTGCAATTGAAGGGAATCATTAGAAATTATTCAATGCAAGTTGACTGGGTTGGGTTAGGGTTATTATTGAGGAACCATTTCAGATGTTCCTTTAACAGGAAATATGTGGTAGTGAGAGCTCTCCTTGGGTAAGAAACTTATGTAGTAATTTCCTTCCTTTGATTTTCCTTCTTCAAAAAGGCCACCCTTTTAAAGAGCCACATAGTTCCCTTGGGGTTTGAGGTCCAGAAACTCTTATTAATTGCTGTGGTTGGAAACCCTCCTTTTAAGGGATGTTCTTAATAATAATTTCATGATTTTGAAAAATAAAATTGTTCCTGGCATTCACTTAAGTTTCTGGAAGGTGAATAAAATGTCAGTAAAAGAGAATGTACTAAGTCTTAAAACCAATAATGCTCAAAGAAGCAAAAGGAAGCTCCCCCTAGACAAGCATCATGGTATTAATTTAAGTCCTTAATCAGTTTAGAAGTATGTTTTGTGTTTTCCCTATAGATTTTATTGTTTTCTCTCTGCCATTGTTTCTTGACATGAGTATTTTAATTCAAAATTAAATCTTTCTGTTGTCCTTTAAAGTGGGATTATTTTTGGTCTCTATTTAACAATTGTACAGGGAAGCATAAACAAGAATAAAACAGTAAATAGAAGTAAGCAAATCTTTTCAAGATTGTAAACCCCCCTTCTTCTTCAACCTTTCTTAGTTAATATTGTGTATGTATGTTGTTGGTTCTGATGTATTTCTTTCCTGACATTATAGAGAATTTCTTATATATCTGTGCTGCCCGCACCCCCTTATTTTGTTGCTGTGGTGTTCTCTCATTTGGGCGCACCCAAATGGACATTCTGCAGAGTGGAAAGAGCCTTAACTTGAAATCAGGAGACCTAGACTGTACTCCTGTCTGTGCTACCAATACCAGTAACTCTGGCCTCTGATGCATCTGGAAATGAAATGACTAGACCAAATAACCTTCAGGCCTCTTTAGGTTTGAGGTTATTACTTTCCCTTTCAGGGATGCTTTTATTTTTAACTTTGTAGACAAAGATAGTTTTTCCCTTTGAACATCTTTAAAGAATAATTCTTTAAAATAATTATTTAAAGAACAATTCTTTAAAAATGAAAATGTTTCAGAATCACTAAATGAATCATTTGTTTAATGATTGAGAATCACTTAATCAGAATTAATAAATAATTCATGTAGCAAACAACTACTGATATTGGACCAGATCCCCTTTAAAGCCCTTATGTCATTTCTTTTGTACTCACCCCCATTCCCAGCTTCTTTGTACTTTTGCATCTGTGGGCCCACATCTATCTGTCTTCAAAAGACTGCCCTCGCCATAGATAATGTTTTGTCTGCTTGTGACACAGCTGGAAGTATCTGAGAATTTGAGTCCCCCTTAGTTTAGTTTAGGTGGCCCTTAGCCAATGAGTGACTTATGAAAGCCCAATTCCTGTTCAGGTTTGGACAAAATCTAATCTATAGTTTGTTCTCCAAAGCTCTCCTGTAAAATCTGATTGAGGCTAAAACTTTGCCAGAAAAAAACAAACGAATTGGATTCCAGCTCCAAAATACTACCTCTGTGCAAACACAGAAGTATAATCACAAGCCTGTGTAATATTCCATTGTATGTGTATACATAAACCACATCTTCCTTATCCATCTATCAGTGGACACCTGGGTTGCTTAGATATCTTTGCTATTGTAAATAATGCTGCAATAAACATAGGGATGCATATTTTTTTTAATTACTGTTCATAATTCCTTTAAGTAAATACCCAGTAGTGGAATTATTGATACATTTTTAATTTTGTGAGGAATCTCCGTATTGTTTTCCACAGTGGCTACACTAATTTACATTCCCACCAACAGTGCACAAGGGTTCCTTCATCTCCACATCCTTACCAACACATGTTATTTCTTATCTTCTTCATTTTATTTTATTTTTTTTTTAGATTTTATTTATTTATTTGACAGAGAGAGATCACAAGTAGATGGAGAGGCAGGCAGAGAGAGAGAGAGAGAGAGAGGGAAGCAGGCTCCCTGCTGAGCAGAGAGCCCGAGGCAGGACTCGATCCCAGGACCCTGAGATCATGACCCGAGCCGAAGGCAGCGGTTTAACCCACTGAGCCACCCAGGCGCCCCTTATCTTCTTCATTTTAGCCATGCTGACAGATAAAAGGTGATTTCTCATTGTAGTTTTGATTTGCATTTCCCTCATGACTTATGACATTGAGCATCTTTTCACATGTCTGTTAGCATCTGGATGTGTTTTTTGGAAAAATGTCTATTTAGGTCTTCTGTCCATTTTTTAATTGGACTGTTTTTTTGGTATTGAGTTGTATAAGTTCTTTATATATTTTGGATATTAGCTCCTTATTGGATATGTCATTTGCAAATATCTTCTCCCATTCAATAGGTAGTTTCTTTCACTGTGCCAATGCTTTCTATTCTGATGTAGTCCCAATAGTTTTTTTGGTTTTGTTTCCCTTGCCTCGGGAGACATCTAGAAAAATGTTGCTCTGGCCATTGTCAAAGAAATTACTGCCTGTTTTTCATCTAGGCTCTTTATAGTTTCAGGTCTCATGTTTAGGTCTTCAATCCATTTTGAGTTTATTTTTGTGTATGGTATAAGAAAGTGATCCAGTTTCATTCTTTTTCATGTTGCTCTCCAGTTTTCCAGCACCATCCATCAAAGAGACTGTCTTTTCCCCATTGTATATTCTTGCCTTCTTTGTCACAGATTAATTGACCATATAAGCAGGGCTTATTTCCAGGCTCTCTTATTAATCCACATATTTATTTTTGTGCCAGTACCATACTATTTTGACTATTATAGTTTTGTAGTGTATCTTAAAATCTGGGACGGTGATACCTCCAGCTTTGTTCTTTTTTCTCAAGATTGTTTAAAGGGTTGAAACTTTCCATTTGCAACAACATAGTTGAACCTATTACGCTAAGTGAAATAAATCAGAGAAAGACAAATACCATATGATTTCACTCATATGTGGAATCTAAAAAACAAAACAAATGAATAAACAGGAGAATCAGTCCTATAAAATACAAAGAACTGATGGTTGCGAGAGGGAAAGGGGGTGGGGAGATAAGTAAAATCAGAGAAGGGGAGTGGAGGTACAGGCTTCCAGTTATGGAATGAATATGTCACAGGGATGGAAGGTACAGCATAGGGAATATAGTCAGTGACATTGCAATAGCTTTATATGATGATAGATGGTGGCTACGTATGGGCTGAGTATAGCCCATAATGTATAGAGAAATTGAATCACTGTGTTCTACACCTGAAACTAATGTAACATTGTGTCGACTATGCCCAAATTTTTAAAAAATTATGAATAATCCCAATCTGAAAAATAAAAGAAATATAATCAGAAGTAAAGGAAAGCATGTATTCCAGAGAGTAAATAAAGTGGCAAACAAAAAAGGTTTTTAGTAAGTTAAAAATAAACTGAGTTGAAAGAGTGAAATATTGACACATGCTACAATATGAATGAACCTTGAAAACATTGTGCTAGGAGAGAGAACCCAGACACTAAAGGTCACATATTATATGATTCCATTTATATGAAATGCCTGTTTTTCTTGAAGACAGAAAGCAGACTGGTGGCTGCCAGGAATTAGGTGTAGGAAAGAATGGAAGCAACTGCTCATGGGTACGGGGCCTGCTTTGGGGGATGATTAAAATGTTTTGGAACTAGATAGAGGTGATTGTTTTACCACATTGTGAATGTACTAAATGCTCCCTGAATCATGTACTTTAAAATGATTAATTTTATGTTGTATGAATTTTACCTCAATTTTTAAAAAGGAAAAAAGAATGAACCAGTTGCCTAAAATGTGCTTACATGGAATTATGAAAACGGCTACAAATGTTTCATAAATCCAGGTGGAGAAAAATAGTTTCTAAATGGAACCTCTGGGCATAATTTCACATATATCAAAAAGGGATAACTAGGGAATAGGGGCTCAGAAAGGAAATGCCATTTATTTAACCTTAACTGTTATTTTGGGGAAATTAAGACAAAGATTTATGAAAATGGGCACCCCACTAAATCATTCATCACCTTTATCTTTCAATGAGAGATCCTTAAGGTAAGAAAGCTATTTTGTAGCTCCTCTAATTTGTTTTTATTATCAGTGATAGTGAAAATTAAGACATTGATTAAAGCATACAAAGAGAAGAAAACAAGAGATTGCAGTAAGGCTTGGCACGCCCACCAGATTGATCACAGGAAGTTTGAATGACAACCACAAACCACCTAAGAGATTCTCTTTGAAGGTCACATGCCAAGCACTAACCATTGTCAAGACTACTGCCCTAATAGTACTTAGAAAAACTATTCAGTAAAAACAAATTTGCATTGTAGTCCATTAGATAAAGAAATTCTGTTTTGACTATAGACTTTTACATGTTTCTTTTTCTTCCCTTATTCATTAACATATCACCTTACTGTGGACACATGGATGATGTCCTAGTTTCAGTTTTCAGAGCGTTCACATTCTAGCAGAGAGGCTGTTTGGAAACAATCACAGTATCATAAGGTTTTTGCTGGAGTGGGTGGATATCCCCCTCATTTGCCTGAGTCAGTAGGAAAGCTTCAACAAGAAGGCCTTCATGGTGTGACTTACAGGTTCATCAGGTTTCCAGGCAGACATCCATAGGAGAGCGTTCTCCCAGCCATAAATTTATTTTCTCATTAACTTTTGACCAAAAACAACTACCATTCAGAAGCCAAGTATTATTTTTCCCTATGTCCTTTGTAGCAGTTAATATAGTTTTCAGTAAAAACCTGACAAACAAATGATAAAGTCAGAACCAAAATAGTCACACATATTTCTTGGCCATAGGAAATATTTTTTTTAGTATTAATGTCAAAAATATCTTTGATCTTCCTCCCTGACTTCACTACATACTCTCTCATAACCAAGAGTCAAAATAAAACCAAGTTAATTTGTAATTACATTAACTGTATCTGCCAGGCCTATGCAAGGGGACCTGCTGGTTAAAAAACAAAACTCAAACTTCCAAGAACTTTGCTGGACATTGAGCAGAGGCAACGGGGGTTCAGTGTTGATAAAGGGCACTGGTCTCAGAATCAATATATCTGATTCATATATTAGCTTTTATGTGATGATTGATTGAAACTAATCCCATTCTTAGTTATCAATCAGAATAAATAGCATTTACTTCCCAAGACTGTTAGGATAATTTAATGAGATAATACATAAAAGTGTTTCGTACAGTCTGAAACACCATATAAACAGTGGTTCTTTCCTTCTTCCTCCTACTTTATTTTTTCATTTCTAATTAACTGAAAAGTAGAAATCCGGCCTGAATTGATCTAAGACTTTGTTGTCTTGTTTTTTATAAATAAAATGGAAAGAGAAAAACAACAGAGTAATTTAGAAGAATGATAATTAGAAATTGGAAGGGTTCCCCTTTTTTCCAAAAAGAATAGAAATCCAGTTGGAAATTGCCAGACCTTATCAATTGCCCAATCATAATGGGAAAGAATAGATAATAAAACCAGTAGATTTAAAAGTACAGAGAGATTTAGTTAAAACAAGGATCAAAGAAACCAGAAGGAAGATCAGCTGATAAAAAACACAAAAACAACCAGTACCTGTCCCTCCAGGTTAGCAGTTTATCTAGTTAACTTGCCTTGCAGCACAGTAACTCTAGAATTCAGTAAATGAACAGGGTTTATTGGTTTTTTTTTTTCTTTTTCATTCATTCCTTCTCTTGAAAGTCTCAACAATTCCTCTTTCTTCCCCCTGCTGTCCTTTTCCTCATAAAAAGCATAATTATCTACCAGTAGGCTAGTAGTTTTAAAACTTTTGAACTTTTTAAAAAAATAGAAATCTAAAGTACAATTGAAATGTGACAACAAATCTATGTGGAGCTATTCTGTTTATTCCTGGAAGGTGGATGAGTGGAGACAACTACAGTGTCTCTGCCTGGCTCCTTAGGGCTCTAGCAGCATAGTTTCAAAGTAATTATTGAGGATTAATTGCTCCTATAAACATTTTACATAGGAATATAGTTTTTCCTCCCTCTCTCAGGTTAATAGCCTGCAGCAATAGTTATTATGAGGGCACAGTTAACAATGTAATTCAGAAGCTGAATGGGAGTGTGTTCTTTTGTTAATCTCGAATATGAAATCAAATACTTAATTTAAATATGCCATCATTAGCTGGCCTTTCAGATTGGAGAATCTTAAACTTTTTTTCTTTGAGAATCTTATACTTTTAATTTTAGTTAGAATACTCTTAAATCTTTATGAATTTGCCAAAGAAACATCTGTCTGTTAATATGGGGCACAGAAAGAAAAAGTTTCAGTGTCACTAAGGTCTATCTTTCATTTAACCATCGAGCTAGCTGGCAAATTAGGTGATGTTATTCTGTTTTGAATGAAGATCCTGAAGCTCACTGAAATTAAATAATTTGGCTCCACATATGTGAACTGGGCCTCAAGCCAGGACCATCAAAATCCAAAGCCTGCATCTTCAGTATTGCCGCTGACATTTAATTACTTCCAGTTTTAGGGGAATTCATTTCTGTAACTTTCCCACTCACTTTATAATTATAGTCCCTCGCCCTTAAATAAGAAATCCGATTACTTTTTGTTAGTGGTGTTGGTATTAATTTAGATTTTCCATTGTTTTTGTTAAACAATAGCAATAAGCTATCTACACTAGAATTATCTTGAGTAACCAAGAATAGTATCAGATCCATAGTAAATAAATACACTGAGTGCTTCAGGTTTAGTTAGAGAGTTTCTTTTTTCAGTTACTTAGACACTTATTAAGGAAAATACAAATTCCAAGAAGGGTAATTTTCATTACCATTTTAAAAATGGCAATTTGCTTCCTTCCTAGAATTGCCAACAATGATGTGGATCATCATGAAGGCCACTGAACGTGGATCACACATTTGTAAAAACCTCACACTAGAACTTTCAATATTATCTGCAAATAAGATAATAATATAACCATGGTTGTTGCTGTTCAAATAATTAATAGAAAGACTAAAGGAAAGTTAATGATCTCTCTTTCCACTTGGTATTCATACCAGTGAGTGTGATCTTTCATACCTCTCTTCATGAATGTAAACACATCTTTAAACAAGAGATAGGGTTTGCTTTTTTTCACTTAATAATATCGTAAGGATTCCTGTCAGACATTCCGGTTGTTTCCAGTTTTTCCACTTCAAACTGCAACAAACATCCTTGTGTGAGAATATATATGTCTGCTTTATTTATTGATCTTTTAAGTTAAACTTGTTTACTGTGAAATATAACAAACTATGAAAAATGCATAATTATAGAGTGTAGAATAATTATAAAGGACACCCATGAAGCCACTACAGAATTCAAGAAACAAAACATGATCAGTGTCCACAACCCACCCCCAGTATGTGTCCTTCCTGGTGACATCTCCTGTCCCTCCGCTGGAGGTCATCTCAGTCGTCAGACTTCTTCTGTGTTTTTCTTTATAGTTTTAGCATTTTACATACATTCTTAAAAATGTAGTTAGCTTTGCCTGGTTTTTACCTTTATAGAGATGCTACCATATATGTGTATTCTTAAATTTTGCTTCTTTCACTTGCCAAAGAGATGCAACAGTCCCCAACCATACACAGCCCTGAGAAACTCAGATTGGGGGCCCTCACTTTGAGCACCTGTGTGTTGTTGATACTTTCTTATGCCAATGAACCTAGTAAGATACATGCATTTATTGTAGGTGACTCTGATTTGTTCATTTTCATTCTAGATTTGTGCACTTACCACAGGCTATTCCTTCATATAATCATTCTAGGCATTTCTGGACATTACAGACAGTGGCATAAGCCCAGTGATTTGTGGCCCCTAGTGTACAAGTGTGTGCCTGTCATGGTGGGGAGGAGGGGGCTTGTTCACCCTCAGTAGGTAATGCTAAACTGGTTTCCAAAAGCAGGAGTTCCAGTCTCCTGGACTGTTAGCACTGTAAACTGTTCTTGCTGCTCTACTTTCTTTCCATTATTTGGTATTTTTAGATGTCCTCTCCTTATTTTCTCCAAACTTTGTTCTTTTTCAGCTTGATGGAATTATAGTAGAATCTCATTTTTGTTTAAATTGCAGTTCCTTGCTTACTTACTGAGGCTGAGAAAGTTTTGCTGTGTTTATTGGACATTTGTATTTCCTCTTTGGTCTCTTCAAGTCTGTTGCTTGTTGTTCTTTTGGAGTATTGAGCTTTATATATTCTGAATATGAGTCCTTCAGTGGTTCTATATGGTTTATGTATTATATAGGTGGTATGTCTTTTTGTTCTTTTTTTATTAGCTGAAATAAAACTTAATTTATCAAAGTTGTCAATCTTTTCCTTTACAGTAACTGCTTTCATTTCACTTGTTTAAGAAATCCTTTAATACCCTGAGGTCATGAATGGGTACTTTGATTTGGGAAGGCATTCCCAAAGTGGAATTGCTTGGGCCAAGAGTATGTAACTAGACTTGTTTTCATAACCCTACAGGCAGGCTTCATGGAGCATCATAAGCCTCTTTGAAATGACCCTTAGCTCTCCTGGGACCACGCCCAGCACAGTGGGAGTCTGGGTCTCCCTCCCCCAGGTCCAAGAAATGTGCTTAGAGGTAATGAGATTAACCCAGGCATCCAGGGAAACAGTAAAATGTAAAAGTCAAAAGGGTGTTTATAATAACAAGGGCTACTATTTATTGTATGCCAGATACCATGCTGGATGTATATAGTCCTCAGAATAACCCCTTAAAGCAGATACTATTTTATCCATTTCAGAGATCATCAAGAGTAAATATTTGACCTTAAACATACTTTTAAATGGCTCCACAGCAAACTCTGCTTCTTTTATGGAGTCCTGAAGCCTAATCTAGTTTGATTGTGCTTGGGTTGGGCTCAGGGGTACAGGGTAGTGTGGCCCACACCAAGTGCTGGATCACAAAATAAACCACCACCTTCCCTCAGTTACTTTCCGTGATTGGAGGGGTCCGGGGGTGGAGGTAAGGCATGAGCGCCTCCCTGCTGCAGGCTCCCTCTCTATGATGTATGCTTAGAAATGCCAGTTTCAGAACGTGGGATGAGGGGGGTGGGCAGGTAGGGTGGTGGCTGACATTGCTTCCTGCCCCAGTAGCTGGGGAAAAGGTCCTGTGCCCCTGTGTTTCCATAGTTTTTCCCCTGAAGCTGTCCACGCAGTAGTGCAGATTGATTGATTAATTAGATTGGAACCCACTCACTTGGTAAAGAGTGTTTTATTGTTTTCTTCTTTATTATTTGACACCCCATTGTAAATTATTTCAGTCTTAGAGTATATGAAAGGAGGCTACTTGGTATGTGAAGTCATGATAGTCAATTGTAAGGAGGCAGTTTTGTTTTGTTTTGTTTTTTCAAGAATCAGCATACTTGTAATAATGTTTGGTAAAAAACATGTATCAAAAAATACGGGCTGACAGATTTTCTGTGGAAACGTGGGTGTTCCTGCCTCCACACTGGTGAGTGAATAAAACATGTGACACTTTTGAAATAATAAATACCACCTGGACACAAGAAAGACCTAGAACTTTGCAGACTTGCAGATAGCAACATGTTGCAGGAATTCCCTATTTCCCAAGTAGAGTGTGTGTGTGTGTGTGTGCGTGTGTGCGTGCGTGCGTGCGTGCGTGAGAGAGAGAGAGCGAGAGAGAGAGATTTCCTGCTAGGGTAGAACAGAAACTTGCAAAGAACTTACTCTATACAAAATTGTGCTAGTTAATATTTTTATGTCTCGAATCTTTAAGAAAGAGTTGGCATTAGGAAGACCTTTTTTTTTAAATTTTATTTATTTATTTGACAGACAGGGATCACAAGTAAGCAGAGTGGCAGGCAGAGAGAGAGGGAGAAGCAGGCTCCCTGCTGAGCAGAAAGCCTGATGTGAGCCTTGATCCCAGAACCCTGGGATCATGACCTGAGCCAAAGGCAGAGGCTTTAACCCACTGAGCCACCCAGGCTCCTCAAGAAGAACATTTTTTAATATAAGCAATATGAGGCATTCCAGAGTTAGAAATTTATCTTACATAATTATAGCAGTCATTGAAAGGAATGGTTCAAAAAGCTCATTTTTTTTTTTTTTTCAGTTTCTCCAGCTATCTACAGTTTGAAAAGTACCTTCCTGAAATTCTGTTGACTAGCCTTGGAAAATGTTATTCCCTACATCTATAAAGTATTTGTGGGATATTCTTAGTAGGGAAATGTCTCTGGTCAAAATGCCTGATTTGATACCCTTGCTGGCTACTCAACCTTGGGAAAGGTATGTCCCTGCAGGAGAATGCCTAGAGGGCTGCATGAGTACCTGTGTACAGCTGCTAAGGTTCAGGCCCAGCTAGCGATGCATTCACAGTGAATACAACCATCCCAGCAGTATTACCGAAAGCTGTTTTATAGTATGCATTCTGTTGTTTTCAGTATCTTCCTCATCACCAAAGAAGGTTTAAATATAAAATCACTCCTTGAAATTCAGCCATCAGTCAGAACAACCTATTCCAAAAGCTATCCATGTCTTTACATAGATGTTTATATATACTCAGATGAAAATGATGTCTTTTCATTGTATTCATGTTCTCCTTAGCTTCCATAAGCACTGGGCATCAGCACACATACAGCCTCTGTCTCAGAGTTCAGGGCAGGCCTGTGCAGGGCCATGGACTTACTCCCATGGGTCAGCCCCATACCTGGCTCACCTGGAGTATGGGCACACCCAGAAGGGGAATACAGAGCTAGTGCCCCACATCCTGCCTGTCTTGATTTAGAAAAAGGAAGAGCAGGCATTATAAAAGAAGGGTGATAAGGATTGTCTACTTTTCCCCAGGCTCTCTCTCCTCTTTTCTCCCAGCCCTCATACTGCTTATTGGGTCCTGTGTAAGCTTTCCAGTAAAGATGACAACATCGCTGTTCGGTTACAGAAGTACCCCAACCTTTGGTTTTCTGGAAGCTTTGATCTTCGTTTAGGTGAGAGCTTCTAGGAAAGGGAAGAAAGATGATGTTTATAGCAAAATCATTGAGCAGAACTGAAGCGAGTGCAACACTGGACCTATTTCAGGTCAGGGCTGGAGGTCTCCTTGCTGGAAATCCTTGTCTTAAGTTAATTATACTTTTCAAATATCAGCTTTATTGAGATTCTGTTTACATACCATAAAACTTACCCTTCTAAAAGTATACAATTTAGTATTGTTTATATTCACAAAGTATGCGAACATCATTACTGTCTCATTTCAGAACACTTTTATCACCCCCCAAAAAAAAAAACCCATACTCATTAGTATTTGCTTCCTATTCTCTCCAGCCCCTGACAAACACTAATCTGGTTTCTGTCTCTGGATTTGCATATACTGATCACCTCATATAACTGGAGCCATATAGTCTGTGGTCTTTTATGCCTGGTTTTTTGCACTTAGCATAATGTTTTCGAGGCTCCTCCATGTTGTGTCATGTAGCAGTACTTCATTCCTTTTTATGGCTGCCTGATACTCCATTGTATGGACATACCAGATTTATTTATGTATTCATCAGTTGATGGACATTTGGGTTGTTGCCACTTGCTGACTATCATGAGTAATAATAACTGCTGTGAACACTCATATACAATTTTTGCATGGACATAAGTGGTCAGTTCCCTAGGGTAGAGTCACAGGCTCAGGATTGCTGGGTTGCTGCCAAACTGTTTTCCAAAGTAACTGCCCCAGGTTACAATCTCACCAGCATAATGATACATTTTAAATTACTGGTTATCTAATCTTATTAGGATCTCAAGGTTTCCATGGCTCCTATCAATTTGTTAAGGAACTCCTGGGCCATCTAGTAGTGTTTTCTCTAGTAGACCAAACCCTTTTTGAAGGAAATATATTTCAGTTTCATGACAAAATCTTATGTAATTAGTTCAAAGTTCTCTTTTGAGTGTAATGAATATGACATAAAAGGACATAAAGGGACATAAGCTGCCTTCTGGAAGACAGTCTGTTTTCTTAAATTATGCTAAAACTGTATTTATGACTAGCAGAGTCTGATACTAGATTAATTAAACAAACAAGTGTGATTAGACAGAAGAAAATTAGAAACCATAGGTTTCTAAAAAGGAAAGTCAAGGCTTATGAAAAATTCTCAAAGGGAAGAGAGAGGGAGAGAGCACAAGTGGGAGGAGCAGGAGAGGGAGAAGCTGGGAGTCTCAGCAGGCTCAGCAGGGAGCACATACAGGACTTGATCCCAGGACACTGAGCCAGAGCCAGATGCTTAACCGACGGAGCCACCCAGGTGCCCCTCACCTAGCTACTTCAAAAAATTTCTTTCTATGACTTCATTGATTTTTTAGTTTCACTTTTTTTCCTCTCGAGACCCCCATTCACGTGTAGCCTCCCCTCGCCTAGTAGAGAAGTGCCTTGGTACTGAGACCTGTGTCCCCAAGCATGTGTGCACACATCCTTCCTCCCAATCTCTCCAGCACCACCTTCCCAGAACAGGCCAAAGGGCTCTGCCCATGAGAGTATGCCCAGCTGCTCTCCAACATAGCTCTCTTGGGGCTCTCCTATTACCATTCTGACTGCCAGGATCTACAGAGGTGTTGTGATACCTGCGCTAAGGTAACTTTGACTCAGATGATACCAGTCATAAGAAAGTTTTAAAATGTCACCAGATCCTGATGGAGTGGTTTGATATGGAGTTGGCTTCAGCCTCTTGCTGCTTGGGTCAGGGCCAAACTGTTTTTGTGGACCTGGGAACCTCTGTGCTCTCCCATGGAGTGGTGTGGGTGTGGCATGGACCCTCTGTAGGAGGTAGCAACACTGGAAGAAAGGGAGCCAGCCCTGCAAGATCACAGGCACCTGGCTTTGGGCAGTGGAGGGCACATGCTGGCTATAAGGCCTCTGAAGAAATACTTTATTTTTACCGAAGTCTAAACTACCATGTGTTACTAGAAAGGGTAACCTTGAGCAAGTCATTTAATTTGCTGTGATTTTTATCTATACAAACAGGGTTGTAATGAAACTTAATATAGGTAAAATGCCAAAAAGAGTACTTGGCCCATAATAAAATTACCAAGTAATTATTCAGTAGTTGTAATTATTATGCTTATATGTGGATTTTCAAGAGGGAATACCTTACTAGGAAAGAGGATTTGTTGCCTTTACAGGATTCCTGGAGTGGTTTTAAACACCTACATATGAGGTACCTCTGCTGTTCTCTTAGATACTGACAAAGGCATTCACAGTGGGAGTGCAGGCAGTTCCTAGAGGTGGGCCTCTTCTCTTGGATGAGCAAGTGTGCACCCCCAACTGCTCTCATCCCCAGGAGACATTTTTCTTAGGATCCCCATAGGTTTTTCTCAACACTGCCAATTGGCCTGCTTCTAGAACTACTATATTCTTTTTGAGTGTTGGGCCACAGGAAAGTATAAAGTGATGAGAATTATTATATTATTTACAAGTAACCAGATGCATTGACCTAATTTTACAAAGAGTGGAAAGTTATCTTTACAACTGAAAATAATATTCCTGTCTAAGTTGAATACTATTAGTAATGATTCAGGAATAAGGAAGATATTATTTCTTAGACTGCACTGTGATTATATCTAAACATAGAACTTAACAGAAATGTTTGAAGCCTGTTATCTTCTTTTTTTTTTCTTTAGCTTGTTGTCTTCTGATGAGTAGGCGTTCAGGCATGTAGAGCCAGTGCTGGGTGAAGGAAGATGCACAGTGTATGTCTTCTAATAGCAGGTGGCCATCATCCAGTGCATAGAGGGTGACAGACAGATATGAAGGGAAAATGGTGGAGTCAGTCTTAAGCAACATTAAGGCTTAAAGAACAGTTCTAACTTCTTGGTTGCAGAAGTCTTTTATACTCTTCAAAATTAATGAGAACCCAAGGAGAGTTTTTTAAATGTGGGTTATATTGATTAATACTTACTGTATTTGAGGGGTACCTAGTGCCTCAGTGAGTTAAGCATCTGCCTTTGGCTCAGGTCATGATCTCAGGGTCCTGGGATGGAGCCCCACGATGGACTTCTGCTCACCGGGGAGTCTGCTTCTCCCTCTGCCCCTCCCCACCTTGTGCTGACAGGCTCTCTCTCCAAAAAAAAAAAAAAAGGTCTTTTAAAAAAGAGTCTATAAAAAATACTTAGCATATTTGAAATTAAAACTGAATAAAATTATTTATTAGTTCACCTAAAAATCCCAATAATAAACCCATTAAATAATAACATAAATAGTATTTTTATGAAAAATATTTTCTAAAATGAAACCACTTTAATGAGAAGAGTAGTATTGTTTTATGTTTTGCTGATCTCTTTAATGTCTGGCTGAATAGAAGACAGTGGAGTATCTTTTCTGCTGTGCATTCAAACTGTTATAGTGTCATGCATCCTGTGGCCTCTGGAAATCTCCACAGTGTACTCATGAAAAAGGAAAATAAAGTCCTAGAAAATAGTTCTGGCCTTGTAGGCCACCGAAAAAGGTGTCAGAGACCTCCAGGGCTCACAAAGTCCCACTTTGAGAAACATAACTCCAGAGTTTTCCATTTTTCAGATAATCTGGGTTGCAGAGTTCTAAGTACTACTGTCATGGTAGGTATGGAGAAATTACCAAGTACATGGCCAATTTTAGGAACATTTTATACCCCAAATACATGCTGCTTGACTTAAAAAAATAAAAAAAAGATCTCTCTGAGTATGAACTAACTCAGTGGAAATGTTGCTTCCTTACGTGTTCCCTTCCTATTATAGTTGACAGCACCATTGTGGCTCAAATCTCCTGGAGCAAATTCCACTCTGTCCACACCCAAAAGAAAGCAATTCAGACAGTGTTAGGTTACCCAGTGAAGACTTGGGAGTAGTAGTTAGATAATACAATATCAGATGAGGAAAACAACCCCGAAAATAACTCAGAAAACAGGCCAAGCAAGCAGATAGTATCAGTTAATCTAGTATGCAGAGGGAGAAACTTGCCACCTTTACCTTCTTCCAGTGGGCTGGAGACCCTGAATGTCTTAGTTTCCCTTACTTGAGTAGTTGGTTTTCCAAATGACATTAATTATCTACCAGTCAAGATAAATAAGACTGAATATAATAAGACCAGAGGAAGTCGATCATTTGTTACACCAAGAATTTACAAAATTCATGTAAAAATACATAAACAGCATTGTTTCAAATGGCAGGGAAGCTGCTGTTCTCAGCCCAAAGTTCTCTAAGTGGATATGCCCATTTGGTGTTTTCTGAGCATGCATAGCTTATTCAGTTCCGTGTACCATATTCTTGTCCTAGGATGGGGTACCTTGACTATTTTTAACCCCAGGAGAGGCATCTGAGTGTTGACACCATTTCAGATTCTTATGCCAAATTTATGAGGCTTTTTCTGGAGATGCCCTCAAGTTGGTCTGCTACCCCTATAATTCTTGTTAGAAAGAAAGGAAGAGTTGAAAAACATTTTTTAAAAGATTTTGTTTATTTATTTGAGAGAGAGAGAGCAAGAAAGAGAGAACAAGAGCAGAGGGAGAGGGAGAAGCAAATTTCCCCCACTGTGCAGGCAGCCACTGGGGGGTTGGATCCCAGGAACCTGGGATCATAACCTGAGCCGAAGGCAGACACTTAACTGACTGAACCACCCAGGCGCCCTGAGTTGAAAACCATTTAAAGGAAATCTCTGATCCCACATCCTGCTTATGCTGTTGGTCACAGGAGTGTCTTTGAAAAGAGTATACTTTGCATTTTGAGTAGTTATATCACTAGCTTATTCTATGCTAGTACTTTATATAACTAGACTATAAGAAAGTGATGGCTACATAGGATCTCTCTACTATCTTTACAACTTTCTGTGAATCTATAGTTAATTCAAAGTAAGTTTTTAAAAAGTCAAATGATTTATTGATTAAATAGTTTAAAAAAAAGTAGTAATAGTTAAATAACTGTGAATTACATAATATTACTTTTTTGGGGAGTTTATTTGAAAGTACCAAAAGATACCAATAATAGCAATAGCAGTTGCCATTTATGCCACACTCAGGGACAAAAGTTACATTCTCTCTAGTCCCCACAACCACCCTGGAAACATGTCCACAGCCCCATGTGGGGCTCCCATGGAGGGAGGTCACAGCTAGGCTTAGACCAGACCTGTGTGTGTCTAAAAAGGATCCTCTTTTCACTCTAAGACGCTTCTCCCCAGTGGTTACCACTGTTTTAACAGACCCCTAACTTTTTGGTTTTCAAAATGGGTAGTAAAAGTAATATATGTTCTTGTTAAAATTTCAGAGTGTCCAAAAGGCATAAAAGTGAATATAGGAAAAAAAAAAAGTACTAAGAGTTCTTTTATAAATCCTTCCAGATATAAAGTTTCATGTTTCCAAATTTTTTTTAAAAGATTTTATCTATTTATTTGAGAGAGAGAGAGGGATCACAAGTAGGCAGAGAGGCAGGCAGAGAGAGAGGGAGAAGCAGGCTCCCCACCGAGCAGAGAGCCCGATGTGGGGCTCGATCCCAGGACTCTGAGATCATGACCTGAGCTGAACACAAGAGGCTTAACCCACTGAGCCACCCAGGCACCCCTCATGTTTCCAATTTTAAAAAATATATGTATTTAACTTGCAAGCAAAATTGGATTTATAACCCCACACATTGTTGGGAATGTAAAATGGTACAGCACTGTGTACAGCAGTTTGGCAGTTCCTCAAAAAGTTAAACACAGAATAACCTAGGTTATCTACCCAAGAGAACTGAAAATGTATGTTCACACAGAAACTTGTGCATGGATGTTCATAGAGGCAGTCTTCATAACAGCTGAGAGGTGGAAATAACCCAAATGTCCACGAACTGATGAATGATAATATCCATAACGTGGAATATTACTCAGCCAAAAAAAAAAAGAATATAGTACTGACACATGCAATAACATGGACTAACCTTTAAAAAAATGATGCTCAGTGAAAGAAGCAGATATTAAGACCACATATTATATTATTCCATTTATTTACAGTGTTCATAAAAACAGCTAGTAGAACAGTAGCAAGAGTGACTGCAGATTGGCACAGCAGGGAGTGTAATATTGGCATGATAAAACATTCTGAAAGTAGTGGTGAAAGTTGCACAACTCTATGAATACACTAAAAATCAGTGCACTGTATACTTGAAAAGTATGAATTTTTTCATTTGCAACATATTTCAATTTTTAAAATAGGGTTTATAGCACCTTCTATGTTACTATGGTACAGTAAAGAATTCGAGGTGTTCATATTGCATCACATCTCACACAGAAGGGAATATACCCCTTTCAGCAGTCCCCAGAGACCCCAATCAAAATACTACTCATTTTTTGTGGCAAATACAATTTTTTACTATGGTAAAATATGCATAACAAAATGTATAAAATGTATTTTAAGTGTGCAGTTTGGTAATTATAATTTTAATATGTGCATGTATCTTGATGTCTTCCCATTTAAAAGGGAAGACATCTGTTACTATAAATAAAAATATAGAAACTGCCTAATTTTCTGAGATGTCACCCAGATTTTTCTGCAGAATCACTTTATGCAATCTATAAATTAGGATATATCCTAAGAAGTTTATTCTGGCAAAATGATATTTTCAGATTTTTAAATGATATTTATAAATATAATGACTTTATATGTCCTTTTTCTCCCTCTATTTTAATTAAACATTTATTTTATAAACTTTTTAAAAAATTAAAATAGAAACTTTTGGTGGCCTCTGCCCTGTCAGGCAGCTTGTTTGTTGTTTTAAACATTTTAAAGGGATGGCTTTTTAGAAAGAATGAGTTTCCTATGCAACAAAGTGAAAGCTTATGCAAAAATGAGTAGTAAGGAATGAACTGACATGGGAAAAACAATACACTCTAACTGTGCCAAAAGTTAGCTTCAGCACAAAGTCTGTCCCAGTTAGAGGCTGGACTCATTTCGAGGAATGTGTGTGCTGCCCGAGAGGAAAGTTGTAGTTCACAGAGCAGCAGCAGCCATCTGAATCATATGTATTTTCCAAAACAGGAGAAAAGCTGATTTATTATAAGACAACGCTTTTTATTTACCTCCTATTAACTCCTATTAACTCCTATTCCTAAGAGTCTACATTAAAATATAAATATATATATATATATAAATATATATATAAATATAAAATATAAACTTGTAACCAGTCCAAACGTTTTAAATTAGCCAATAGCATCCTCTAAATTAGCATCATTAAATTCAAATAGAACTTTTCTAAGGCTATGTTCATACAGCACTTCTCAAAGAAAATTCCAAGGGAACACTGATTTCTTGGAATATTAATAGTGATTACACCAAAAAGGATTTCATGGATATAAATTGAAAAACCTTCCGTTTGTCCAGATTTTACATGTGTCTTTTACACAAAGTTTTCCAGAATCTGCCATTCCAGTGTGTCCTGCTAAGCCACAGATATGCTGCACAGGGCAACCCTAACTGACCACAGAACCCTGTCGTCATGGAGTTTATGGGACTCCAAACAACAGAAGCATGTATCGAGTACTTACTTATTCTGAGCATAGAAACCCTCATAGATGCTGTACATGCATGCAACTTTTTTAGGGTGTCATAGTACATAACAGGCAGAGCTAGAGTGAGACCCAGGTCTGACTCCAAGGCCCATGCTACACCCATACCCTCTAAACAACGGGCTTGAGTAAAGTCCTAGCATTGTCGTAGAAATGTAGTCAGGTCTAAGGTGAGAAACGGGTTATTTATTGGTTTAGAAAATTAGTCTGTCCCCGAACATTGCATTTCTCAGACTTACAAATAGGAAATGAGCATATCAAAGGTGCTAGGTCTGATTTCTGCAATGAAGTATGTAGGCACTTGTGGGTATCAGTTATTCAGTCACCAAGTCTTTTTGACCCCTTCGTATGAACTGGGCTCTTCTCTGCAGCAGTGGAAATAAATAACTGGGATAAATCCATGCCCATCCCCTGGGGAGCTCACATCAAACAGTGAGGGGATGGCAGAGAAACAGGAGTCAGGAGGCATGCTCAGTGAAAAGAAAGCAGCCAAACCTGGAATAGGAAGTTCTGGGCACATGGCAGACAGGGAGCAAGTGGACAGCCCATGTCCTGTTGCCCTTCTCCCTCTCCCTCCGCCTCAACCAGAGGCACAGTGGGCCCACCCAGTTCCTTAGTCTTGGGAAGGGCAGTGAGAGGTCACCTCACTGAAGTCACCTCTCCTCTGAGCCTTCCCTGACAGCCTTTCCTGACCTTCGCCAGGCCTGGTCACTCACAGCCCTATCCATCACTCATACAAGTAGCGGCAGCAGCCTACTTCTCAGAAATAACCGAGAGAGAGAGAGAATGAATTTTCACTAGGCATTCCTTTTTTAGCATGTGATTTCCTGCCTTTGCTTATTTTTTGTGCTTGATTTTGACCCAGAACCTGAAAATTCACAGGAATGATATTGAGCTGGGTGTCTATCACAGGCCACACTCTGCGTGGGCTTTTTCTGTTGTAATTGGTGTAAGAAATGAAAAGGAGGTGGGGAAGTGCTTGAGTCTTGCTCTAGTACATGATTTGTAGGTTCTGAGTTGCTCAGGTGTGTTAACTGCTAGATCCTAAGCCCCTAAAACAGTACTTGCTATTAAACACTGAAGAAGTAATATGTCACGTTAGTTATTAGGGACACAAGCTTTTTAAAATGTAACTAACATATTATATATTAACATTGTTGAAACTTAGAGCAAAATCTAAGAAGCCGTTGTGAGATATGCATGTATGATACACACTCATACATATAGCAACTAAAACGGGATTTTTTTATTGTGGTAAAATGGACATAATACAAAATTTTCCACCTTAACCATTTTTAGAGGCATTGAGTGCATTCACACTATTGTACATCCATCACCCTCATCCATCTCTAGAATGTTTCCATCTTCCCAAACTAAAACTCCAAACCATTCAACACTAACTGTCCATTTCCCATTCCCTCAGTCCCTAGCAACCGCCATTGTACTTTCTGTCTCTGTGAATTTGACTCCTCTAGGAATTTCATGAGCAGAATCAAAATATTTGTCCTTTTTTGTCTGGCTGTATTCTTTATTTTAGATAATTTGATAAATAGATAACTTTCTTTTTATCTGAGTAACGCATACCTGTTTTGGAAAAAGATAGGAAACACATAAAAGCCAAATGAGGAAAGTGACTGTCACTTCTGAGCTCTGATCAGATACCCACTAAAATCATTTTTGTATCTTTCAGTCTCCTTTTCCTTTGGCTTATTACATGGAGGTACATGTATAGAAATATACATAAAGACATTGTAATTTGTTGCTGGCTTTTCACTTAACAAGGTATCAGAACCATTTTTCCATGTCTTTAAATATTTTCTATGTAACCATTTCAATGGCTGTATAATACTTCATTGGGAGATATATCATAATTTAATGAACAATATCCTTTCTGTTCTTGTGCAGTTTCAAAGATCTGTTCGTCTGTATGACCCTCTCTTCCCCATCTGAATCAACAGGGATGCTGAATGGTATCTCCCTGGCATTAGGGATGGTGTCTGTTAAGCAAAACTGCATAGGACCAGGTCATAAAGAGGCACTTAAGTGATGAATACTATCGACAACATCTTTTCTTTTTCCAGGGCAGCAGGGCTTTTCAGTTTGATCGATACCCTGTGGCCTCCAGTGATGCCTCTGAAAGCACCCGGTCATGGCCAAGCCTGTGAAAAGGTAAGCCAGCATCTAAAGAGCTTCCCCTGGTCACTGCCTGCTCTATGCCAGTTGCTGAGCCAGGCCCTACCCCTAGTCCACATCCCTGAAAAGGATAGGTCCAGTGACTGTGAGTCAGGAGGACAGAGATTCAGACTTGCTCACCTCACTCCACAGTCCAAACTCTGGCTGCTTTCTCTGCTTGTACCATACTCACCATTCTTGAGGTTAATTTACGGCTATGTTTTTAAACCACAGCCATTGCATACCATTGCAACAATTAGTGTCTTAGCCTCATCCTAATTAAGACACAGGATGTTTTCCCCACCACCTCCCAATCACTGTTAGAACCAAGCCTCAATTACCAGATAAGAGCACAAACTCATAACCTAATAAATAAATTCCATGGATATTCTTTCAACCACCAGGTGAGCCAGGGATTTCCATTTTCCTGCAGCATCAAATTGTCGATGGTAGTTGCTCACATGTAGCAAAACTGATCAAAATTTGTCCCTTCTTCTCCATCCTGAGTTTTATCCGGCAGACTGACCAGCAGCTACTTTGGGCCCCAGCTCCCAAAGCTAAAAACGGGGGGCCATCTTGTTTATGTGGTAGCTGACTTCCTAGCAGACTGCTAGAACTATGACTCTGTATAGTGCTAGACCAAGAAAATAGTTGTCAAAAATGCCAAATTCTATTTAAGAGGAAAAAGTTTCTAAATATTTTCTGGGGGCGCCTGGGTGGCTCAGTGGGTTAAGCCTCTGCCTTCGGCTCAGGCCATGATCTCAGGGTCCTGGGATCGACCCCCGCATCTGTCTCTCTGCTCAGCAGGGAGCCTGCTTTCCCCTCTCTCTCTGCCTACTGCTTTGCCTACTTGTGACTTCTCTGTCAAATAAATAAATAAAATCTTTAAAAAAAAAAAAAAGAAGACTCTGAAGAATGAAATTTTTAAATGAAGTCTTGAATCCATAGTAAATTCAAAAAGTTAATTCATAAAGTTCTAATGCTTGGTCATAGATATAAACAACATAATCTATTTCTTATACAACCTTCCAGATAAAAAGAATGCATCTGTGAATAAATGTCTATATATTAAAGAGTAGATTTTAATAGTATATTTAAATCTTTTACTAGCATATTTATGTTCTACCGTTGCCTTAATTTTAAACAGGTAAAAAATCACATGCCTCCTCCTAGCTTCTGTTACATCCTTACTGCTCATCCAAATGTGGGGCAAATTGATATAATTGAAGAAGACCCCATTTCTAAACTTTACCAGCCTCCAGTTCCCCGCTTCTTAAAAGAAATTCTCCAGGTAACATCTGTGTTTATAACAGGGTCTTTAGTTATTCTTACTATATTTTTATGCTTTTTGTGATGTTCTAATCATTTTCAATGCCTTTCCAGACTAGTGATGTTAGTACCCGTTGCAGTTTCTATGCCAGAGTGATTTACCAGAGACCACAGGTAATCAATCCCTCTTCCTTTCTCTCTCTGATAAGGTGTTATAAAATTTATTAAAGGATAACCTCTCATAGAAATTAATGGAGTGCTAAAATAGAAAAGCATTTTAAAAATCCATTTATGCGTGATCCATGCTGAGGCAATTAATCCATTCCTTGTGCAGCCACCAGCCACTGTGGTAAGTACTACGTAAGAAACAACTTAGGCATAGCTCACGTGAAACGTTCTCAGCCCAACACTGTGAGTTCTTTTCTGGCACACAGATTATAGAAAGGAAAGAGAGGAGGTGGAAGAAGGAGTCTTGGGGTTGAGCTTAGCCCCTGTTAGAACTGTCCAACAGCTCTGAGCCATCAATAGGGAAAGGAAGCCCTGTAGCCCCGGGGAGGTCTCAGCAGTGCTGGGGAGCTGCAGCCTAGAGGAGCTACCTGTTGGCTGCCTTCCCACTCAACAGATCAGCAAGAAGTAGACAAGAGAAAGGGATGTTTTTGGCAAGCTGAACATATGGTGTAAGTTCTGCAAGAAAGAAACCTCTGGTTGACCTTAACTCCATGCAGATCTCACTTGCAGTATACAAAACAACCCATTGTTCAATCCTCATTTTCCTTTTCTCTGTTCACCTTTTAGTGAATTCGTACCTCCCCTAAGGAATAAGAGAGTGATTAACATTAGTTAGTTACAGTGCTTCCTGTGAGCCATCCCAGAATTTGGGTCAACAGGCACAGGGACAGGCCCACAGTGACAATGAGGTCCAGGCACCTGATGTGTCTCTTACCTTCCAACCCTGAAGTGAAGTGAAGGCTGACTGCAAACTCCCCCCACCCACCATCTGCAGGACGCTCAGTATGTTAAGACATGCTTAGCATCTGCCATATTCCTGTTATTCTCACACACATTCCAGGTTGTAGTGCTGTAACATCAGGCTCTGCAGCTGCCATTTACTCTGCAGATAGAACACTGTCCTTAGAGGCAATATACCCCATGTTCCTGTCCACAGAGCCTCAGTTGCTCAAAGCCCCAGCTGATAGCAGACATGGAAAATAAAAAACAGGTGTCAGATATACCATTTCTAGACTCGACAATAGCCCCAATGGATGGGCGCCCTAGGACAGAGTAAAACAAACTGCAGATCATCTGCCTCACTGGATGAAGGAACCCTGCATTGGGACTGGTTGAAAACACTGATAACCTCCTGCCCCAAGTTCTCTGCCAAGAAATATGCTTCCATTAGCCTAGGTGCAGCCTGCCAGCAAGTATGGGTTTCAGTGGGTGTATGTACTAAAGAATTGGTGGTACTTAGGACGTGTAGGTGCTTGGAACACAATGGAAAAGATTCCTCAATGCACTAAAATCTTCCACCTTCTGTATTTTATTTGTGGAACAGAGAATCACCAGAAACCAACTTCCTCAGGGAGAAATTGAAACAAGCTAAGTCCCAGGGGCACTGTGTGTTCAAGTATACATTCTACAGTGTATACATTCTACAGTGACCATTGACTTTAAGAATGGCACAGTGAGTCACTGCAAGAACCTGAATTATCAAAGAAGATTCAGTTGTATTTTCATTATACAAATGGCTAAGTCATGAAAGTGAAAGACATATTTTTTGTATTTAACTTTTTTTTAAAGATTTTTTTTCAGTGAAAGGAAATAAATTTCCATTTATTAATATTACTAAATATTCTGCTTGCCACATCTCTCCACAGGCACTATAACTGATGAACAGTTATGACAACAGCCACCATTCAGTGAGCTAAATGAAATAATCTCTGTACCAAGCATAGCTGTTTACAGACATTTCCTTATTTTTTTTTTTTATTTTTTAATTTATTTTTATTTTTTTAATTTCTTTTCAGCGTAACAGAATTCATTGTTTTTGCACCACACCCAGTGCTCCATGCAATACGTGCCCTCCATAATACCCACCACCTGGCTCCCCCAACCTCCCACCCTCCGGCCCCTCAAAACCCTCAGGTTGTTTTTCAGAGTCCATAGTCTCTCATGGTTCACCTCCCCTTCCAATTTCCCTCAACTCCCTTCTCCTCTCTAACTCCCCTTGTCCTCCATGCTATTTGTTATGCTCCACAAATAAGTGAAACCATATGATAATTGACTCTCTCTGCTTGACTTATTTCACTCAACATAATCTCTTCCAGTCCCGTCCATGTTGCTACAAAAGTTGGGTATTCATCCTTTCTGATGGAGGCATAATACTCCATGGTATATATGGACCACATCTTCCTTATCCATTCATCCATTGAAGGGCATCTTGGTTCTTTCCATAGTTTGGCGACCGTGGCCATTGCTGCTATAAACATTGGGGTACAGATGGCCCTTCTTTTCACTACATCTGTATCTTTGGGGTAAATACCCAGTAGTGCAATGGCAGGGTCATAGGGAAGCTCTATTTTTAATTTCTTGAGGAATCTCCACACTGTTCTCCAAAGTGGCTGCACCAACTTGCATTCCCACCAACAGTGGAAGAGGGTTCCCCTTTCTCCACATCCCTTCCAACACATGTTGTTTCCTGTCTTGCGAATTTTGGCCATTCTAAGTGGTGTAAGGTGGTATCTCAATGTGGTTTTAATTTGAATCTCCCTAATGGCTAGTGATGATGAACATTTTTTCATGTGTCTGATAGCCATTTGTATGTCTTCATTGGAGAAGTGTCTGTTCATATCTTCTGCCCATTTTTTGATATGATTATCTGTTTTGTGTGTGTTGAGTTTGAGAAGTTCTTTATAGATCCTGTATATCAACCTTTTGTCTGTACTGTCATTGGCGAATATCTTCTCCCATTCCGTGGGTTGCCTCTTTGTTTTCTTGACTGTTTCCTTTGCTGTGCAGAAGCTTTTGATCTTGATGAAGTCCCAAAAGTTCATTTTCGCTTTTGTTTCCTTTGCCTTTGGAGACATATCTTGAAAGAAGTTGCTATGGCTGATATCGAAGAGATTACTGCCTATGTTCTCCTCTAGGATTCTGATGGATTCCTATCTCACCAAGACAGCATGGTACTGGCATAAAAACAGACACATAGACCAGTGGAACAGAGTAGAGAGCCCAGATATGGACCTTCAACTTGATGGTCAAATAATATTCGACAAAGCAGGAAAAAATATACAGTGGAAAAAAGTCTCTTCAATAAATGGTGCTGGGAAAATTGGACAGCTAGGGGCACCTGGGTGGCTCAGTGGGTTACGGCCTCTGCCTTCAGCTCAGGTCATGATCTCAGGGTCCTGGGATCAGGCCCCGCATCAGGCTCTCTGCTCAGCAGGGGGCCTGCTTCCTCCTCTCTCTCTGCCTGCCTCTCTGACTACTTGTGATCTCTCTGTCTCTGTCAAATAAATAAATAAAATCTTAAAAAAAAAAAATTGGACAGCTATATGTAGAAGAATGAAACTCGACCATTCTCTTTTTAAGATTTTTAAGTAATCTCTACACCCAGCCTGGGGCTCAAACTTACAATCCCAAGATCGAGAGTTACCTGCTCTACTAACTGGGCCAGCCAGGTACCCGCTTAACTTTTATTTTGAATAAAATTATTCTAAATTTTTAGATTCATAGTAATTATAGATTCACAATAGACTTCAAAGAAATATATAGTGTACACCCTCTCCTGTACTAACACCCCTTACCCCCAATAGCCACCATACAACACCCAATACCACACCCAAACCAAGAAACTGACATCAGTACTAATCTGGTTTCACCATTATAATTACGTTATTTCATGATCATTACACAAATGAAACCATGCAATATATATCAGTGTTGTTTCCTAGGCCAGCTGCACAAAGTACCAAAAACCAGATTGCTTAAAACAGCAGAAATTTATCATTTCACACTTGTGGGGGCTAGAGGTCTGAAATCAAGGTGTCAGCAGGGCCATGCTATGACAGCTCTGGGGAATATCCTTCCTTGCCTCTTCCAGCTTCTAGTGCCTGCCAACAATCCTTGGCCTACCTTGGCTTTATATACACATCACCCCAGGCACATGACCATCTTCACCCTATGTGTCTTCATGTTGTCTTCCCTCTGCACCTGTTAGTGTCCAAATTTCCTTTTTTTATAAGGACTTCAGGCAGATTTGAAGAGAGACAGTTGTCATGATTTCATCTTGACTTGGTTAAATTTGTAAAGACCTTATTTCTAAATTAGGTTACATTCTGAAGTACTAGAAGTAGAACTTCAATTGATCTTTTTGGAGGGACACAATTTGACCTATAACAGCTACTTTGGTGGTGCTGTTGGTGGTGGTGGTGGTGGTTGTCATCGTCATCGAGATTCATCCAGGGAACTAATGATGTTGGAAATCCTTTCAGATGTTTATTTCCCATCTGAATAGTTTCTTTGGTGAAAGGTCTATATGTGTCCTTTGCCCATTTTCCGTTTGGATTATTTATTTTTTATTGCTGAATTTGGAAGTTCTTTATATATTCTGTATACAAAGCCTTTGTCAGATATATGATTTGCAAATATTTCTCAGGGTCTATAATTTGTCTTTTTATCCTTCCAACAGTGGTTTTTCCAGAGCAGAGTTTTTCATTTTTATGCAGTCAAATTTATTAACTTTACCTTATAGATCATGCTTTTGTCATAAAGTCTAAGCCAAACCAAGCCATTTTGCCTAGTTTTAGGTCCCAAAGTTTATCTTTTATGTTCTTTTCTAGAAGATTTATAATTTTACATTTGAGTCCATGGTGTATTTTGAGTTGATTTTTTTAATAAAGTATGTAGTTTAGGTCAAGGTTCCCTTTTTTTGCCTAAAGATGTCCAGTTGTTCCAGCATTATTTGTTGATAAGCTGTCCTTCCTCTGTTGAATTGCCTTTGCAACTTTGTCAAAATTAACTGGACATTTTTGTGTGGAACAGATCTATTTTTAATAAAATTTTAGCAATTAGATTGTAGCACTGCTTTGAATTAATTGGTTATTTGTGTCTTTTTACAGAAGATACCCCAATGGTAAAGATAATTTGATAGTTAATTTCAAAGGAAATTAGACCATTTTGGCTCATCAGGAGATTGAAAAAGAGATAGTAAGCCAAATCCAGGGTATTTACAAAGAGTATCTAAACTATTTGAAGACTGTCAGAAAAACTCCCAGCTGCAGATAATCTTGTAGAAATCTTTTCCCTAAGATATCTGCCATTTTTTCACATGTGATTTTGCTAGTTGTTCCCCCAAATCATTTATAACTCCACAGTCCAACACAGTATCATGTACTGTACTTAGTTGTCGTGTCTCTTTCTTCTTCAAATGGAATATTTCTGCATCCTTGCATATCTTTATGACCTTGACAGTTTTTAAGAATAGAGATCAGTACTTAATAGAATTTCTCTCCATTTAGATTGACCTGATGTTATCTCATGAATAGATTCAAGGTACGCATCTTTTTCAGGAATACCACATAAAAATACTGTCTTCGTATCAGGAGATGCACAGTTGATTTGCCCCAGTGCTGTGATACGTTATCAATTGATTAAGATGGTGTTTTCTAAGATGCTCAACATCACTCATCATTAAGGAAATACAAATCAAAACTATAATGAGATACCTGTCAGAATGGCTAAAATTAACAACACAGGAAACAACAGGTGTTGGCAAGGATGCAGAGAAAGGAGAACCCTCTTGCACTGTTGATGGGAATGCAAACGGGTGCTGCCACTCTGGAAAACAGTACTGGAGTTCCCTCAGAAAGTTAAAAATAGAAGTACCCTAGGATCCAGCAAATGCACTACTAGGTATTTATCCAAAGGATACAAAAATACAGATTTGAAGGGGCATATTCACCCTAATATTTATAGCAGCTATCATAAATAGCCAAATTATGGAAAGGGCCCAAGTGTCCATCAACTGATGAAAAGATAAAGAAGATGTGGTCTACTTATAGACTGGAATATTACTCAGCCATCAAAAAGTATGCTATCTTGCCATTCCAACAACGTGTATGGAGGAGCTAGAGGGTATTATGCTAAGTGGAATAAGTCAGTCAGAGATAGAAAAATACCATATGATTTAACTCATGTAAAATTTAAGAAACCAAACAAACAAAAGGGGGAAAAAAAGAGAGAGGCAAACTAGAAAACAGACTTTTTTTTTTTTTTTTTTAATTAAAGCATGGGGACAAGACCCATGGGCAGGAAGAGCTGCTTAGAAAACAGACTCTTAACTATAAAAAAGAACTGAGAGTTACTGGAGAGGAGGTGGGTGGGGATGGGCTAAATGGGTAATGGGTATCAAAGAGGGCACTTATGATGAACACCGGGTGCTGTATGTAAGTGAAGAATCACTAAATTCTCCACCTGAAGCTAGTATTACACTATATGTTAACTAACTGGAATTTAAATAAAAACTTGAAGGGAAAAAAAAAGGTGTTTTCTAGATTTCTCCATTCTAAAGTTAACTAATAAGTATCTCATACTTATAAATAAATTAAGAACTATGTAACAAGTATTTTATAGGAAGATACATTGAGTGATCTTGCCTGAATGTCAAATCGTACCTTTTACATTGAGTAGTTAGCATTTAGCTATACTTATGAGCTTATTTCCTGATTTATTTATGTATCACCATTTATATCAGTATGGACCAGTGGATTCAGTTTTGTTCAGTGGATTAGAATCTCACCGTTGTTTAGTTTATTGTTTGGATTTACCAGATTCAAGCTGGTTCCTGAGGCCTTTGGTTGTGTTCCTATCATTCTTTAAGTCACTTTAAGTTACTTTCTGACACAGTGAGATGTTTCAGACTCATCTGTGCTTTCTCTGTTCTGGAAACAGCCATCTCTTGAAGGAGGCATGGTTGATTTTAATGGAGAATGACATTTAAAAGCAAAGGTCTGAGTACTAGATGGGCTTACTGCTATTGAGAGGTTATTGTCTCTTGGCCCTCCCAATGGACAGTGCAAAGAAGTATATATGTGTAAACTCATGCACGTATGCCCATAAATCCATACCTATTTCTTTCCATCTATTCATCTATATCTGAAATCATGAGTTTATACCAGTATGTCCAGTTATAGATCATTACCACAGAACTGACTCTAGGTTTCTCTATTTCCATATTTATAACTCTCTTATATAACTTATATAAATGAGAAAACCTGGCTCTCATTTTCCTCAATATAATTTAATCTAATTTCCAATCTGTGATCAAACTCCCAACCATGTGAGCTGCCCCCTACACCCCAAGCCACAGTTCCTCACCATCCAAGTCACTTTCTTTGCCCAGTCCTGTCAGTCAGCCAAATGGAATCCTCAGCCTGATTATGCCATCCACAACAGTAGCACCAACTGAGTCTCAGGCCAGCCAGGTTCTCATGGTCCAGCCCTGCTGACCATAAGGGTCTTCCCAGGCAAAGCATTGTTCCCATTTGGATATACTGAATCCTAAACCTTGAGCAAGGGGAGAGGAAAAAATTCCATTATAATTAACTTGAGAAGGCATTACAACTTTTGTAGATACAAGAAAATTATAATAATAAAAAAAGACTAAAAGAGAAAGATCATTACTGGAGTTAAGATGGCAGGGTAGTAGGGGAGACACTGAGCTTTCCTTGTCCTTGGAACACAACATCCAACTATTTTGAATAGTTGAATTACTCTGAATATAAATGGACTAAATGCTCCAATCAAAAGACAAAGGATATCAGAATGGGGGTGCCTGGGTGGCTCAGTGGGTTAAGCATCTGCCTTCAGCTCAGGTCATGATCTCTGGGTCTGGGATCAAGCCCCATGTCAGGCTTCTTGCTCAGCAGGAAGTCAGCTTCTCTTTCTCTCCCTATGCTCCTCCCTGCACTTGTGTGTTTTGTTTTGTTTTTTTTTTCCTCTCTCTCTCATAAATAAATGAATAAAATCTTTACAAAGAAAGAAAGAAACTCATTGATAATACTACAATAATAGTAGGGGACTTAACACCCCACTCAGACCTATGGACACATCATCAAAGCAGAAGATCAAAAACAAAACGAGATTTGAATGACACACTGGGCCAGATGGAGTTCACAGATATACTTGGAGAATTTCATCTTAAAGCAGCAGAATCTTCTCAAGTAGTCATGGAACATTCTCCAGAATAGATCACATCCTGGGTCACAAATCAGGTCTCAACAGGTACAAAAGATTGAGATCATACCATGCACATTTTCAGACCAAAATGCTATAAAACTTGAAGTCAACCACAGGAAAAAATTTGGAAGGCCCACAAATATATGGAGGCTAAACAACATTCTACTAAAGAATGACTGTGTCAACCAGGAAATTAAAGGAGAACTTAAATATACATGGAAATAAATGAAAATGAAAACACAACACTTCAAAACCTTTGGGATGCAGCAAAATTGGTCCTAAGAGGGAAGTATATAGCAATACACGCCTTTCTCAGGAAACAAAAGTCTCAAATATACAACCTAAACTTACACCTAAAGGAGCTGGGGAAAGTAGAGCAAATAAAGCCTAAATCCAGGATATAGATTAGAGCAGAAATCAATGATATAGAAATTAAAAAAAAAAAAAGAAACAGTAGAACAGATCAACAAAAGTAGGAGCTAGTTCCTTGAAAGAATAAGATCAATAAACCCCTAGCCAGACTTATCAAAAAGAAAAAAGACCCAAATCAATAAAGTCATGAAAGAGGAGAGATCACAACCAACACCAAAGAAATACAAACAATTATAAGAACATACTATGAGCAACTCTACACCAATAAATTCAACAATCTGAAAGAAATGGATGCATTCCTAGAGACATATAAACTACCCCAACTGAAATAGGAAGAAATAGAAAACCTGAGCAGACCCGTAACCAGCAAAGAAATGGAATCCGTAATCAAAAATTACCCAACAAACAAGAGTCCAGAGCCAGATGGTTTCCCAGGGGTATTCTACCAAACACTTAAAAAAGAATTAACCCCTATTCTTCTGAAACTGTTCCAAAAAATAGAAATGGAAGGGAAACTTCCAAACTCATTCTATGAGGCCAGCATTACCTTGATCCCAAAACCAAAGACCCCACTAAAAGAATTACCAATATCCCTGATGAACATGGACGCAAAAATTCTCACCAAGATAGTAGCCAATAGGCTCCTATAGTACATTAAAAGGATTATTCACCATGATCAAGTGGGATTTATTCCTGGACTACAGGGGTGGTTCAACATCTTCAAATCAATCAGTGTGATACACCACATTAATAAAAGAAAAGACAAGAACCATATGATTCTCTCAATTGATTAAAAAAAAATGACAAAATGCAGCATCCTTTCTTGATTAAAACTCCCCACAGGGTAGGAGTAAAGGGAATATACCTCCATATCATACAAGCCAAATACAAAAAAACCACAGTGAATATCATCCTCAATGGGGAAAAACTGAGTTTTTCCCTTAAGGTCAGGAACATGACAGAGATGTTCACTCTCAGTATGGTTGTTCTACATAGTACAGGAAGTCATAGCCTCAGCAATTAGACAACAAAAAGAAAGAAAATGCATCCAAAGCAGCAAAGAAGAAGTCAAACCAAAGCTGGAGGCATCGCAATTCTGGATTTCAAGCTGTATTACAAAGCTGTAATCAAGCTGGTATCATCAAGATAGTGTGGTACTGGTATAAAAATAGACACATAAATCAATGGAACAGAATAGAGAACCCAGAAATGGAACCTGAACTCTATGGTCAACTAATCTCCAACAAAGCAAGAAAGAATATCCAATGGAAAAAAAGACAGTCCCTTAACAAATGGTATTGGGAAAATTGGACAGCCACATGCAGAAGAATGAAAATGGACAAAAGACCTAAATGTAGGACAGGAATCCATCAAAATCCTTGGGGAGAACACAGGCAGCAACCTCTTGACCTCAGCCACAGCAATTCTTGCTAGACATATCTCCAAAGGCTAGGGAAACAAAAGCAAAAATGAACTATTGGGACTTCATCAGGATAAAAAGCTTTTCCACAGCAGGGGAAACAGTCAACAAAACTAAAAGGCAACCTATGAAATGGGAGGAGATATTTGCAAATGTCTTATCAGATAAAGGGCTAGTATCCAAAATCTATAGAGAACTTATCAAACTCCACACCCAAAAAACCCCACATAATCCAGTCAAGAAACGGGCAGAAGATATGAACAGATATCTCTACAAAGAAGACATACAGTGGCCAACAGACACATGAAAAAATGCTTGACATCACTCATCATCAGGGAAATACAAATCAAAACCACAGTGAGATACCACCTCACACCAGTCAGAATGGATAAAATTAACAACTCAGGAAACAATAGATGTTGGCGAGGATGCTCAAAGAGGGAAACCCTCTTACACTATTGGGAATGCAAGCTGGTACAGCCCTCTGGAAAACAGTACGGAGGTTCCTTAAAAGTTAAAAACAGAATTATCTTATGACCCAGCAATTACAGTTGTCCAGAGGATAAAAGCATGATGATCAGAAGGAGCACCTGCATCCCAGTGTTTATGACAGCAATGTTCACAATAGCCAAACTGTAGAAAGATCAGTGTCCATTGACAGAGGAATTGGATAAAGAAGATGTGGGGTATAATATATGATGGAATATTACATACCCATTAAAAAGAATGAAATTTTGCCATTCACAATGATGTGGATAGAACTAGAGAGTATTATGCTAAGCGAAATAAGTCAGAGAAAGATAAATATCATATGATTTCACTCATATGTGGAATTTAAAAAAAACATGAATAGAAGGGAAAGAAAAGGGAAGGAAAATAAAGTAAGATCAAACCATCAGAGACTAACTGTAGGAAATAAACTGAGTGTTGTTGGTGGGTGGGTGGATAGGGTAGCTGGGTGATGGGCATTACGGAGGGCACTTGATTTAATGAGCACTGTGTCTTATATGCAACTGATGAAAAACTAAATTGCACCCCTGAAACTAGTAATACAGTATGTTAACATAATTGTATTTAAATAAAAAGAAAAAAAAACTAAAAAAAAAAAAAAGTAAATTTGTTGCAGATACAACAAATATTTATACCTGCTTTACATCAGAGCGTACACAAAGTCTGAGACAAGTAACAAGTATTCCTGCCTCAGTCAGTTTGGGCTGTTGTGGCAAAATGCCATGTACTGTGTAGCTTAAACTGCAGCAGTTTACTTCTCCCAAGTCTGGAGTACTGAAGTCTGAGGTCAAAGTGCCAACAGGTCAAGTTCTTAGGGAGGTGAGGGCTCTCTTGGTTTAAAATAGGATATCTCCTTGTATCCTTACCATGTGGAGGGGAGAATGAGGAAATTATTGTCTAATAAGGACACAAATCCCATCACGAGGGCTCCACCCTATGACCTTATTACCTACCATTATCACACTGGAGGTTAGGACTTTAGCATATGAATTGGGGATTTGGTGGGGGGGTAAGATATAAATACTCAGTTCATATCACTGATCCTTAGGAAACTTAGATCTAATAGGAAAGAAGAACATGTATGGACTAAATATAAAACAATGTGGTAATTAACATTCTAGGTATCGGAAAGAGTGATCTGGAGAAAAGAACAATCCCCGTGAGTAATTCATGGACAAGTACAGTAGTGCCAGGGAAGGGCAGATTGTATCCTAGTAAAGGAGCCTATTATTTTTTTTTAAGGTTTTATTTATTTAATTGACAGGGAGGTGGCTAGAGAGGGAACACAAGCAGGGGGAGTGGGAAAAGACAAAGCAGGCCTTCTGCTGAGCAGGGAGCCGATGCTGGGCTTGCGGGGATCATGACCTCAGCTGAAGGTAGACACTTAATGACTGACCCACCTAGGCGCCCCTAAAGGAGCCCTTTAAACAGGTACAGGGTTTAGGCTCTCAGAGCACAGTCATGTCAATGGGGGCTAGTGACCAAGATACGCAGAGTCTATTGTATATTTGAAAATATTTGTTGGAATGATAACTAAAATTGTTAGTAATAATCATCTAACCTAACTGCTTTATTAAAGCTTTGGATATAAGAATAGCTAGTAAAGTTAATAGACTTGACTATGTCTTTGAATTGTAGCTAAACAGTTTGTTTCCTCCACAGCAAAGGGAGATTTGGCTGATGGTGACTGATGCCACCCTCCAGATGCAGGATGAGAATAACTCTGGCCTCCCCAAAACCATACCAGTCTGTGTGGCCCCCTCATGTGTGTTGAGCCAGGAAGTTCTGGAAGCGCTCACCGAAGCTGTCTCTCATAGCTTTCTCTTCAGGGACACTGTCCGAGCCCAGGGTATGCTTTCTTCTTCATAGTTTGACCCAGTGGTGACTGATAGATGCCATAAAATGGCGTTGTAGCTTTGCCTTTCTCTGGAACTGCTGGCTCCTTCATGAAGCTAACCTTGGACATGGCACATGGAGTGGAAGAGGCCTATGGTACCAGCCTTCAGCTTTCACTAGCTCCTGTCATGGGCCACCTGGAGAGAACCAGAACCCCTGCAGGGCTGACACTCCCTGTGAAAGATGCCATTGGTGACTCACGGATTGTCTCTTGGTGGCACACTTACAGGTGCAGAAGTCACTTGAAGCCATTGCCTAGAACATCACTTTTTAAAACAAACAAAAAGCTGGAATATTATAAATATACACAGATCAGTTAGTTCCTTTTTTCCAGGGATCAGAGTAGAATCCTGCCCAAACTATATATTTTTATTTTATTTTGTTGAAGTATAATTTGTGTACCACAGAATTCACTATCCTAAAATGAATTTAAATCTAGTTTTGTGTGCTTGGCCTGCTTAGCACACTGGTGGCTTTAGCATTTCCTTTCTGTCCAGTGCATATGTCATTGGATACAATGGATGGGCCCCAAAACTGTGCCCTCTGCCTATGGGGGGTTGGCAAAGGACCCTGTCTTCACTGGCAGGATAACTCACTTTCTTCTTCAGTGCTTCAATAATCTGAAGGGTCTCTGTTGGCAGGTCATATTGTTTGTGTTGAACGAAGTGTCCTCTTGCTTCAAAAGCCCCGTTTGGGTGTGGACTCCGGAGCTCACTCCTGTGAACTGACTGGCCCTGTGAAGCTCAATGAACTGGTTTCTGTTACTCAGGTCAACTCCATTTGCAGCATTCAAGGTGGGTAGTCAATCCTGGAGGAAATGGTATTTATATATTTTTAAATATTATACTTCATATTAATTTCATTTATTCAACAAGTTTTTATGTCTGATATTTTCCAACCTTTGGATTGGAGGTTCTTGCCTCTTAGACTTCGAGTGTGTATAGAAAGACCTCAGCGAGCTGTGCACTCAATCAAGCATTGAACTGCAATGTGCTGAGTGCTCCAGGTGCTGATTGCTGAGACCTCACCTTGTCAGGGAGCTCACTGTAGTCTCTCCAAGGACAGGAGCCTTGTGCTGAGATCTGTAGGATAGGAAGTAATCAGTTAAGTAATTGAGCAGGAAGACTATCTGACTGGAAAAGAATAGGATATAAAGGCTGCAGACCTGGCAGAGTGGGGGAGCACCAGAGTCTGGAAGGAGGCAGGAAATGCGTCTAGTTGGATGGATGGAAGGACTGGAGATTAGGCTGAAGGGCTAACCACTGCCCAAGTGGGTGGCCCTGGCAGGAGTGTACTCTGTCATGGACAGAGAGACAGGTATTCCAGGTTTTGTCTCTGCAGAGCAGAGTTGAAGGACCAGGGCCTTGGATAGTCATTCAGTGGGAAGGCAAGCACCGGTCCCAAGATGTGAAACAAGGGAGGAGGCAAAGTAAATCTGGAAGTGGGTTTATTTGGGAAAAACTGACCCGTTGAGTAGTGAATTCAGTACAGAGGGAGCAAGGCATAGATAGAGGGTGAGAATTCTGAGATTCTGGCTTAGGCAACAAGGCAATGGTAGAGCTGTTTACTGGAATAGGACATGGTGGAAGAGGCCAGCTTTGAGAGAACAATCTTAGCTCTGTCTTGGAGAGTTTAGGTGTTTTTGGTACATCTGAGATGTTTCAGTAGCTGGTTGGATATATGAGTCTTGCGCTGAACACAGCATTAATACTCTTTTTTAACTTTCACATGTTTTTAGTGATAAAAGTAGTGCATGTCCAGTGGAACTAGTGAAAGATTAATAAAGGGAAAGAGAAACAGTTTCCTGCCATGCTGCACCCTGTTAACACAGGAACACATGCATTTGCCCCCTTTGGAGGAAGCTGTGTGACTTCACAATACTTTGTAAGCCCATTATCCTGTCACGTGCTTTCCTTACTTATCTTAGTACTTTAGGAGGGACGTCCATCCAGGTGGATAGATAAAGATGTAGCGCAGGATAGTAATAGTTGCATAATATTCCCTCCTTTGAATAAACTGTCTCTCCGCTGATGGATATCGAAGATGTTCCTCTGTTTTTGCAGTTATAAACAAGGCTGAAATAAATATCCTTCAAATCAATCTCTACTGATGTCTATGCAAAAAGATTTCAGGGTCTCAGGGTTCATATATTTTTTAACCAACTTTTTTGAGATATAACTTACATAGCTACAATTCAGTCATTTAAAATGTTTTAGTATATTCCCAGAGTTGTGCAGCCAACACCCCAATCTAATTTAAAACATTGTCAGGGCACCTGGCTAGCTCAGTCGGTAGAACATGTAACTCTTTTTTTTTTTTTAAGATTTTAATTATTTATTTGACAGACGGAGATCACAAGTAGGCAGAGAGGCAGGCAGAGAGGAGGAAGCAGGCTCCCTGCCAAGCAGAGAGCCCAATGCGGGGCTTGATCACAGGACCCTGGGATCATGACCTGAGCCGAAGGCAGAGGCTTTAACCCACTGAGCCACCCAGGCGCCCCTAGAACATATAACTCTTGATCTCAGGTTGTGAGTTTGACAGCACATTGAGTGTAGAGATTATTAAAAAAAAAGAAAAAGGAAGGAAGGAAGGAAGGAAGGAAGGAAGGAAGGAAGGAAGGAAGGAAGGAAGGAAGGGAAACTAACTGAGGGTTTTGGAGGGGAGAAGGGTGGAGGTTGGGTGAGTCTCGTGGTGGGTATTAAGGCAGGCATGTATTACATGGAGCACTGGGTATGGTGCATAAACAATGACTCTTGGAACACTGAAAAACTAAAATTAAAAAATTTTTTTAAAGTATTTAAAAAGAAACATTGTCATCATCCCAAAAATAAACCTCACGTCCATTGTCAATCACTCCCCATTATGCTCTCCCACCCCAGCCTTACCCTGGTCTTAGGAAAGCACTAATCTACTTTCTGTCTTTGTAATAGAATTTGCTTGTTCTGGATATTTCACATATATGGAATCACATATTATATAATCCTTCAAGATTGACTTCTTTCATTTGGCATAATGTTTTCAAAGTTATCCATGATGTACCAGATATCAGCACTTCATTTCTTTTTATGGCTGAATATTTCATTATATGGATATACCACATCTTGCTTTATCCATTCATCAGTTAATGGACATTGGGTTGTTTCCACTTTTTGGCTATTGTAAATGGTGCTGCTATGGATATTTATGAACAAGTTTTTGTTTGAACAACCTTTTTCAAATTTTGCATATGTATCTAGGAGTAGAATTGCTGGATCATATGGGAAACCCTATGCTTAGCCTTTTTGAAGAAATGTGTAAGTGTTTTCTGAAGTGGCCACACTATTGGTATATCCTTAATATTAAAAGATATTAAGTTAATTTCCAAAAAGCATACAAAAATTCACATTTTCAAAAGTAATTTCTAAGAGGCCTACTTCCCCAGGCTTGCCCACTACTAGATTCCTGAATCTTTTTATAATTTTTATGAACAGCAAAACTCTGATCCCATTGTTGTTGGTTTAATTCACATTCCCCTGCCTGCTTGTGAGATTGAACACTCATTCATTGTGTTGAGGCGATTTGGATTTTCTTTTCTGTGCATCTTCTTTTAGTGTTAGTACCAAAACATGACTAAGACTGTGATTTGAAGAAAGATTATTTCTTCATTTCTTCTTCATTCTTCACTTCTTCATTTCTTGAGAAATCTCAAATGTGATTTCTCAAATCTGATTTGAGAAATGAGAGCAGTATAGCCTTGTGGTTCTGAAGAAAGCAGACTCTAACAAGCCACCTGTCATTTGGGTCTTCCATTTTCTCATCTGTAACACAGGTCTAATAGAATCCACCTTAAAGCATTGTTGAGAATCAAATAAGATAATGCACATGAGGCTTTGGGGCCTTGGAGCACTCACAGACTAATGGGGAAGGATGATATCTCAGTGCTTCCACTGCTACAGACCAGGAGGGCTGGCTGAGGGCAAGAGCCAGTGAGGCAGCTTGGGATAGTTAGGATTTGTCAGAGTGGTGACAGTCTTCCAGACAGATGAAGGCCATATGGAAAACCCACAGAGGAGGTGGGAGGTCTTGTTCTACTTACTGTTCCCAGCCATGCTAAGGAGGTTGTATGATCAATTTGTTGTATTAAGTGAAGCAATTCTGTCAACACCATAGATAGACTATGGCACAAAGCCAGATTAGTTGCTTATAGGCTATTTGGAAGCATGCAGGGAAGGAAGGGCTGAGAGTCTGCAGAGGCTAAGTGGACTGTGGGGGTTTCCAAGAGTTGGCTTTGCTGGGCCTCTGGACACAGGCTGTGAGGACAGTGCACAGTGCAGATGCATGGCCTGCAGCAGATGCACTGTGCACCTGTCCTTGTCACTCTGCCCACCTCCTGCTACCGCTTGCATGTCTCCACATAAAATGTTAAAATATTTTGAACTAAATTGTGCCTCCCTTCCACCTTCATTCTCTTCACTGGCTGCCACCTGTTCTCATCCCACCCTCACCTCTCAGAGCCCAGGATTGGTCAGGTGCTGAGAGAGTAGGGTGTGAGAATAGCCTCGCAGCAGTGTTCGCTGCCCCACATTTGAGAGGGACTGCCACTCACCCACACTGCTTAGGCTGCATGGGACCCTGGGGCAACTGGGGGGCTCAGTTGGTTGAGCATCTGACTCTTGGTTTTGGCTCAGGTTGTGATCTCATGGGTCATAGGATGGAAGCCTGCTTCAGGCTCAGTGCTCAGCATGGAGTCTGCTTAAGAGTCTCTCCCTCTGGGCGCCTGGGTGGCTCAGTGGGTTAAAGCCTCTGCCTTCAGCTCAGGCCATGGTCCCAGGGTCCTGGGATCGAGGCCCACATCGGGCTCTCTGCTCCGCAGGGAGCCTGCTTCCTCCTCTCTCTCTGCCTGCCTCTCTGCCTACTTGAGATCTCTCTGTCAAATAAATAAATAATAAAAAAAAAAATCTTAAAAAAAAAAAAAAAAAAAAAAAAAAGAGTCTCTCCCTCTGCTCTCTCTTCTCTCAAATAAATAAATCTTAAAAAAAAAAAAAAAGCTGTATGGGACTCTGTTATTATAAGACCATAATAATAACCACCACCTATAGCACCATGTTATGAGAAAATATGTACCTGAAGATCTGGCTTCTAAGGGAAGGCTTGAAACCTAACCCATTATCCATAGCCAGTGAATGCCACAGAGATGCAAAAAGAGGAAAACATGTAGATTCTTGTGGGGAAAGAGAAGACCTGGTTTTTCTAGTTTCTGAAGAACTTCATATTTAAAAAAAAATAATAATGTATAGGTGGGAATAACAAAATATAAAATTATAACCATTTTATAGATTGTTAAATTATCTTTTTCTTTTTTTCCTAAGATGAATACTGAGATTATTGACCTTAGATATCTTCTAGTGTATGCATACAGTGCTTTAAATTCCTCTCTAAGCACTGCTTTTGCAGTTTTGATGTGTTTTTATTTTCATTTAGTTCAAAATATTTTAAAATTTCTCTTGAGATTTATTCTTTGACCCATGTGTTACTTAGAAGTATATTAATCTCCAATTATTTGGGAGTTTTTCAGCTATCTTTTTGTTATTGACTTCTGTTTAATTTCATTATGATCTAAGAGCATACTTAGTATGATTTCTATAAATTTAAATGTGTTTTATGCCCCCACTTTGTGTTCTGTCTTGATGGATGTTCCACATGAGCTTGACAAAAATATTTATTCTGCTGTCATTGGATGGCATATTCTATAAATGTCAGTTAGAGTCAATTGATTGGTGGTGCTGTTCAGTTCAACTATGATTTTCTGCCTTTAAATCTGTCAGTCATTTATAGACGGGTATTGATGTCTCAAAGAATAATAAATAAAATATAATGGTAGGTTTATTTATCTCTCCTTGAAGTTCTATCATTTTGCTTCACATATTTTCACAGTCTGTTGTTACACGCACATACACATATTGTGTATGGTAAATTGACTCCCTTATCATTTGTGTGGTAAATTGTGTGGTAAATTGACTCCCTTATCATTATTTAATGCCCTTCTTTATCTCGGATAATTTTCTTTAAAGTCTGCTCTGCTTGAAATTAATACAACTTTTAACTCTCTTATTGGTGTTAGCAGGTTATATCTTTTTCTATAACTTTACTTTTAATCTTTATGTGTCTTTAGAGTTGAAATGGGTTTCTTGTAGACAATATAGAGTTAGCTCTTGTTTTTCTGCCCACTCTGATAGTCTCTTTTGTGTTTTTGAACCATTCACATTTAAAATCAGTACTCATACATAATTGGATTAGTATCTATCATATTTATAATTATTTTCTATTCATTGCTCATTTTTATTGTTTGTTTTTTTAAAGATTTTATTTATTTACAGATAGAGATCACAAGTAGGCTGAGAGGCAGGCAGAGAGAGAGAGAGAGAGAGAGGAGGAAGCAGGCTCCCTGCTGAGCAGAGAGCCGATCAGGGACTGGATCCCAGCACCCTGGGATCATGACCCGAGCCGAAGGCAGAGGCTTTAACCCACTGAGCCACCCAGGCGCCCTTTTCGTTTTTTTATCTACCCTCTTTCTGCCTTTTCTCATTTCAGTTGAGCATTTTATGATTCTATTTTCTCCTCTCTCTCAGCATATTAACACTTTTTTTTTTAAACATTCTTTAGTGGTTGCCCTAGATACACTTAAAATGAATCAAGTCCACTTTCAAATAACACTGTCCTGCTTTAGGGGTAGTACAGGTATCTTGTAAGGATATTCTCAGTTCCTCCCTCCCTTGCTGATAATCACTTCACTTCTCCATAAGGTATAGTCACTGAATACATTGTTATTATTATTATTTAAGCAAACTATTATATTTTAGATTAATTTAGAGTAACAGATGTAAAGGATTTTCTTTCACCTTCATGTATTCTTTCTCTAATCCTCTTCCATTAGTTTATATAGGTCCAGTTTCTGACCTATATTATTTTCTTTCACACATCACCATTTCAGTCTTGAGTTTCTGTGAGTCTCTCTCTGAAGCTGTACTGCAGGCCTCTGGGTGGGTCAGGTGGATGTGTATGTAAACACTGCTATCACAGTACTGCCAGATCTTCTGATAAGAACCAGTTAACTAAGGATTAAGAGAAAACAAAACCCCAGCTGCAAAATAGCAAAGATTGGCCCAGCCTCCCATACAGGAACACCCCAGTCAATGCCGAGGCTGGAGCACTGACCAGATCACACTGACAGAGAGGCACAGAGGCTCCCTGCCCTGCTCTCCAGCCAGCTGTGGGCGCACCCAGATTCAACTCCCATCAAAGCCATGCAAGGCTAGAGTCCTCACTACTTTGTGAAGTAACAATAGTAGACACCCCCTTCCCAGCAACTGAGCCTTACCCTACTCTGCCCATCCCTGTTCCAGAAAGTCCAGTGATGGCTTGTCCAGAGGTAGCTGCAAGCAGGATCTCATCATCTGTAAGAAGTCAACTCTGGAAGTTAGATAGCTCTCTTGCAGCAGCTAAATCAGCTGGACATAGGGGTCTCCAACAGGGTTTTGAACCTTGCAGATCATTGAGCGTTTTCTCTAAGCAGGGCTTGAACAGACTCATAGTACAGCCCTGTGAGCCATCACCCACTGAGAAATAACATTTGTCCATCTGCATGAGTGCTTTTAGGAAATGGAGCCTCTGTGAGGGAATGGTGCTCAGTGCTTCCCTCGGGTTCCCAGGCCTTCTCATTACATTTCCCGAACATCAGTATCCAGACTATGCAAGGACTTCTTCCCAGTTTATTTGTTTAGGATGACAAAGTTTTGCAGCATTCATTTTTATCTATTTGCATTGCTCGTCACTTCTTTATATACCCTTGCTAGTGGGCGGTGGTCTTGTTCACCACTGTGGGCATGAACTCAGCAAGCACACGTTTGTACTCTGTCTCCCTGGGTAGGCATGGCCAAGTCCTGTCTTCAAACCAGGCTTTGGCCTCTAACTAGCAGGAAACACTTCTGACCCCCAACTTCTTTCCATCAGAAAAAAAGGTTGGAGAGGAGGGTGTGGTGGAGAGTTAAAAGTCACTGAAGAAAATACCAGAGCACGTCGCTGCTATGTGCCCTACTAGAAAGGAGCCACTGCACTTCCCAGGAAGAAGCCTTTGAAGGAACCTTTTTAAAAAGATGTTTTAATAAATATGTGATATACCTTTCCCAAGCCTAATTACAAGAGATTTCTATAAATAAGATAAGGAAAGTAAAAGCTTTTAATAGCAGATTGCAGCCAAATGATGAGTATGGTGTCAAAACCTTCAAACTTTAATAATTTTTTTTTTACTTCTGATGTTCATGTAAATGAATAGTACACTTCCCAGTCATCCCTTGGAATTTATTTAGAGTTACCAGAAGGCACTTCCAGTGATGTGTAGACTGCAAATGAAATAAATTTCTTCAGTGTGTCTTGTTCCCTACTGGAAGGAAATTGCTTAATCCCATCTAAACGTAAATGCAGTTAACACCCAAAGATATCCTAGGATAAAAAAGAAGTTAAGTTGGTAGCAGTCTTCTTTTTACTAGTTCATGTAGCAGACACTAAGTAGTGCTGGGCACAGACACCCATGGAATAGAAGCGACTCATCTTGCTTGGCCCTACTTAATGCCTCTGCCCCTTATGAATTGGTCAACACTCCTTTCCGGCTGTATTATAAGCCATTATTGACTTTATTTTTCATCCCTTTGACTCAATCTTGATTAGATTTGCAAGGATAATGAAATTAGCTGGGACAGCCTTTTCAAAATCACGATCTATTATTTTCATTTTTAAAAAGTCTTTCAAGTGGGCACTGCATGAATGCATTTTAGTAAATCAAGCCTACTTAGTTGTAACAATTGTTTTATCCTCTACAGATAAATTTTCTTCTAATGCTTGTTTTGTGGGGAATGAAATTCTTTGCTCCAGGAGTGGGAGGGATGATTCTTCTATTTTTCTGGAAACTTAGGTCACATATTAACTCCTTTTCAGTTGTCTTATTTCACCACTTTTCAACAGGAATGGTCTGGGATTTGCCAGCGTATCTAGATGATATCTATAATGCTTCACATTTCAAGAAAGTAGACCATCTCAATTTCCTGTTTAAAATTCCTCACTGGCTTCTCTTGCCTTCCAAGTCTAAAATCCCCAATTAAGTGACTTGGGTCTCCCAACCTCACAGCCATGTCACCTGCCTTTCCATCATACCCCTCTGGCCTCCAGCCCTGCCTCAGGGTACAGGGTCAGCCTGTGCCCTCCACCCCAACTGCAGCCCCACCTTATGTATCTTCTTTTGGGAAACCTTCCCTGACCTTGTAGAGGGCCTCTCTTCTATACCTCCAGGAGCCTTTTCCATTTCTCAATGTAGCATTTATTTCATGGTATTTTTTAATAGACTATTTTTAGAGAAGTTTTGAGTTTATAGCAAAGTTGAGCAGAAGGTACAGAGTTTCCCCATACCCTACACATGTACTGAGTTTCCCACTATCAATATCCCTCACCAGGGTGGTACATTTGTTATAGTTGATTTTATATATATATATATATATATCTCCTACATTGTCACATCATAATCACCCAAAGTCCAGAGTTTACATTGGAGTTCACTCTTGGTATTTTACATTCTATGGGTTTAGACATGTGTGACATGTATCCATTACTATGGTATCATACAGAATGGTTTCACTAACCTAAAAGTCCTCTGCTCTACCTATTCATCCCTACCTCCCCCTTAATACCTGGCAACCACTAATCTTTTAACTATCTGTTTAGTTTTGGAGTTTTTTCTGTCTGTGTAGTTTTGTTTTTTCCAGAATGTTGTAAAGTTGGAATCATGCAGTATATAGCTTTTTCAAACTGGCTTCTTTCGGGGCACCTGGGTGGCTCAGTGGGTTAAGCCTCTGCCTTCGGCTCAGGTCATGATCCCAGGGTCCTGGGATCAAGCCCCGCATCGGGTTCTCTGCTCGGCGGTGAGCCCGCTTCCCCCTCTCTCTGCCTGCCTCTCTGTCTACTTGTGCTCTCTCTCTCTCTCTCTGTCAAATAAATAAATAAATAAAATCTTTCAAAAAAAAAAAAACTGGCTTCTTTCACTAAGCAATGAGCATTAAGCAATGAGCGTCATTATGTCTTTTCATAGTTTGATAGCTCATTTCTTTTTAGTGCTGAGTAATATTCCATTGTCTGGAGGTACCACAGCTTATTTATCCATTCACCCACTAAAGGACAGCTTGGTTGTTTCCAGTTGTGGCAATTAAGAATAAAGCTGCTATAAACATCTTTATTCCAGTGTTTGTTTGGACATAAGTTTTCAGCTCCTTTGGGTAAATACCACCAAATACAATTGCTGGATCATATGGTATGACTATGTTTAGTTTTATAAGAAACTGACAAAATAGCTACACCATTTTGCATTACCACCAACTAGGAATGAGTGTTCCTGTTGCTCCACATTCTTACCATAATTTGGTGTTGTCAGTGTTCTGGATTTTGGCCATTCTAATAGGTATGGAGTGTTTGGGTGTTTTGTTTTGTTTGTTTTTGTTTTTTTACTTATTGAGGTATAGTTGACTTACAGTGTTACATGAGTTTCAATTATTTTTATTTTTAATTTTCTGAGGAACCTCAATACTCTTTTCCAGAGTGGATGCCCAGTTTGCCTGCCCACCAGCAGTGCACTAGGGTTCCTTTTTTCCACATCCTTACTAACACTTGTTATTTCTTGTCCTTTTTATTTTCGCCTTCCTAATAGGTGAGATGATATCTCACTGTGATTGTGATTTGTATTTCCTTGATGATGAGTATTGTTGAGCATCTTTTCATATGTCTTTTGGCTATCCAAATGCCTTCTTTGGAAAAATGTCTGTTCAGTTCCTCTGCCCATTTTTAATTGCAATTTTTTTTTTTTTGGTGTTCTCCGTGTTTTAATTTGCATTTCCCTTATCACATGATGTTTGACATCTTTCATATGCTTATTTGCCATCTGTAAATATCTGTGAAGGTCTTGGGCCCATCTTTTAATTGGGTTGTTTGTGTTGCTGAGTTTTAAGAGTTCGTTGTATATTTTGGATACCAGTCCATTATCAGACGTGTTTTCTGTGAATATTTTCTCCCATATTCATGATGTTTTTCTCATTATTTGGTCATCTCAACCAGACAATGGCGTTCACAAGAGTAGGGACTGTAGCATTCATTGTTACATATTTTGTGCTAAATATATATCCCACACTAAGTAGCATTGTATGCATATTTACTTGTTGAATAAATAAATCACAAATATTGGATTAAAAGAGAAGGAAACCAGAGAAATCACATACAAGGAGATATGAACAAAGCAATAAGAATATTTCTCTTTCCTTATCAAAGAAGTAGAAACTATGGTAAGGAATTCCATTATACCTATTAAGGAGGCAAATAGCAAGGTGATGCTAGCATGCAGCTCAGAGAAGCTAGCACCCTGTAAATGAATGGTGAAAGTGTGAATCAGGAAATCCTTGTGGGAAACACCTCCTAAAAAGGGTGTTTCTATCTCCAATATTCATATTCTTGACAGAGTGATTCTGCTGCCAGAAATCTATCCTAAGGAAGGGATCTTAGTACAGGAAAGGCCTTCTGTGGAAAGTTGTCCAATGCCTCAGACCTGTATGTACAATATGGAGGGAATCATGACACATCACCTAAATGGAATATCGATAAGACAGTCCTTATGACAGCTCTACAGCAACCTACAAAGTATAATGAGACAGTGCCCTGACGGTTTGCTTATAATGATTTCAGTATGTATGCATCTGGAAAAAAAGACTAAAAAAGATGAGGCAGAGTAGAAATACTTGTTTGGGTAGTAATGTGGGCAAGTTTTAAAACTTACTTTTTACTGTTGTAGTTTTGTTTGTGCAGTACATGGAAATTATAAAAAGCTTGGGACCATTTATATAAACTCATAAGTGAGAAAAAAGGGTCTAAGGAATCTCATGTTACCATCTGTGTCTTGAGGGGCAAAGAGAATTTGGGAGGGAAGACACAGCCTCTGGAACTCCAGCTTTTGCTTTCTCTTGGGCCTAGGCACTGTAATTGGGGTGGATGAGAGCACTGCTTTCTCCTGGCCCACTTGTGACATGTGTGGCAACGAGAGATTGGAACTGAGCCCAGGAGACAGGTAAGGGTGCGGGTGCTGGCCTGAAAGACCCCAGGGCAGCTGCAGCCAGTCCTAGGGGCTCCACTGCCACCCTGCCTCAGGCCACCTTCCCCTACTAAGGGCAAGGCATGAGCTCCCACTGGGAAATCAAGTTCCTGCACTGCAACTCTGAGTCCATAGCATTAGGTGTGTTTACTTTATAACAGAGGTTTTGCTGGTCCTTTCAGTTCCTCCTATCTTAAAGGAAAGTAGAGCCAGGTTTTGTACTCAGCTCTTTTATTATCAGTTAGGAGAAAAAAGAAAAACTCAGGGCAAACCTGAATAAATGAGACAAACTTGGTAACTATACAGCTTCTCTTTTGCAGGGGTGCAGACTTTTCTAGGGACCAGTGAACAGCTACATAAACACATATTCCTTCCCCAACCAGAGTTACTGCATAGCCTCCCAAGGTGACTTTGTTACCTGTCAGAAAGGGGCATGCTCGTTACTTTCCTCCTTAATAACTAAGGGGCAAGTGTTTTCTTGATGCCTCATGGGTTGGTGGTCTTATGTATAAACAAGTCATCACTGGATTGTTTTAGAGACAAAGAGAGTGTGTACTACAGGTTTACTTGGTAGTAAGAAGGAGCATAACTACTGGTGATTAGAAGTAGGTTTTCCTGTTCAGGCAGATGCGAAGCCCTGACTTCCCCTTGCTGAGCAGAGGGCCTCCACTTCACTTCGTGGGATGTTTGCTGTCATCCTCTATGCCCAGCTTGAATGAGGCTTCCTGCCTGAGTGTCCCTTCCGTCCCCTGGGTCATCAGTTGCCCATGCAGCCATCAGCCATAAGCTGATGCTGATCCCTCAGAACAGGCTGAGCTTCTTCTGGCCTATTTCAGGAACTTGGTTTCTTAGAGTAAATCCTCCTTTTCTATATCAGCAAACACTCATGTTTAGAAAAAAAAAAAATGTCTGTCTACTGCTAGATTCTTCTGATTTGTGCCTTTTCAAGTCTTATCTTCCCTGTGTGTTTCCAAACAACAGAGACATCTTTTCCTGTGGGGACTGCTCCCGTGTGGTCACCTCTCCTCTTCTCAGAAAGCACCTGCAGGTGTTCCTGGACTGTCCCTCTCGACCCCATTGCACAGTGAAGGTCAAGGTAGGAGCGGTGTAAGAGGTTGTGTGCTTCCTACTCCACCTCATGGAGCCGCTCTGCTGCTAGCCAAGAGGGCAGCATCTATTGGTCCTTCCCTGGGGAGGGAATGGGAAGGACAGCCCCTCAGGAAAGCAGTCTTTCCACATCCATAACTTACAGTCAGGTTTAACATAAGGCTCTGAGGTGGAAGCTGCTAAAGAGATGGAGGTTGAACATTAACACCTGATTGAACATGATTAGATTGAACATGAGCACCTGCTTCAGCCCTGGGAGTTTAATCAGCCCACCGCACTGTTATTGCAGCTGTCCCAGACCAGTATTTCTTCACTCCTGAGGTTTGCCGCCTGCGAGGATGGGGTAAGTCCAGGGACATGCAGCCCAGGTGTGCAACCCTGTGTTCTTAAGCCCTGAGTCAGTGGATCTCCTCTCCAGGTGAAGATCCCTGTCCTATGTACTTCCACTTACAACAAAGTGTCACAGTATCATTGTGTGCATGCTAGGTGTTCAGACTGTACCAAGACACGGGTAAGTCTTAACTGCTTTCATTCCCTGACAAATACTTGTGTCGATTCATGAGATCCTTTTCTTTTTGGAATTGAATGATTTCCTGACCAAACCTACAGTAGATACATGAATATGACCCCATTGGCTTTGATGATAGACCGGCAACATTTCAAGTCCTACTGCCATGATTCATTTTAATAGAACAGAAATATCTGAGACACATGTTTTGTGTTTTTTAATTGCTGGGTATTCCAGAATGAGTAACTGGAAACTTGACCATTATTTCTCAGAACTGTTTTGCCTTCCCTGAGAGTTACTATGGTGTGAGCCTGAATAAAGTGGTATGCTCCTCCAAGAAAACCACCACCTAAATATATATAATTTATGGTCTAGAGACAGTTTCTTCCTTGTGAAATTTGGCCCTCATGAACAAGAGAGGTCTGTCTTTGAGATGCCACCTCTGTCTTGTCCACGCCATTTAAAAGTACCACAAGTGGCTTCAGGAATCTCTGAACCCCAGAGAAGTGCACTGGACACTGACCACTGGAGTGATGCCAGGGCACAGCCCTCAGGTCACAAAAGTTATCCAAGGCCAGTGTTAGGGTCCACATGCAAGTAGCACACTTGGGCGAGCTGGAAGGTTGTGGTGAAAAGCTGGGTGATCACCTATAGAACTTTCTGATGGGGTCCCATGGTCAAATTCCAGCTCTGATTGCAGTCTGAACACAGGCTGAATTTATCCATCCTGTGGAGCTCTGAGGGTCTTCTCTCTCCAGTGGCAGCAAGCCCCTGCCCCTTAGGAGGTGCTGGCAGCTTGAGGAGGCAGAACAGCCATTTGTACTCCTTCCTCAAAACCACGGCTCTCAGAGTTTGGACTAAATTGGAACATGGATAAATCCATGAATAAGATCATTGAGGATCACTGGTCTGACAATGGTTTCCAACCCTGATTTCAGGTGAAACTGCCTATGGAGCTCTAAAAAGCATTTCTGGCTCCCACCCTGGGATAAAGCCCACCAGCCTGGGCATTCCCTAAAGCAACTCTGTGACACTTCCAGCCCAGCACCAAACCTTTATCTAAAGGGCTGTTTCACAGGTAGGGATTGATGCATAGACTAAGTCTTAGGAGGGTTTATGAACTAGTTATTCCCTGAATGTTTAAAGTAAAATGTAAGTAAATAACTATAATGGACTAAGAACTATGCTTACCACTTTTCTCACACGTTGTCTTATTTAATCTCTGCAACATCTCAATGATGCAGAATCCACATTTTACCACTGAAGAAACAAGAGTGCAGGGTTCACAGTTACGGTCTCTGTTGGGTACATTGTTATCCCCACAAGTGACCACCTAATAGAATGGGGGGAGGGTGACCGGGATCCTTGTGTGTTTGTTTCTGTTGTTCCTGAAGTTTATATGTTTAATGTGTGACAAGACAGTAGTACCTGTTGGCTGATCCCTTGTCACCTCATCTCTCGGTCTTTGAGGTGGGGGAGGATGAGGAAAGAAGGGCGTGATGCTGGGTAAGGCTGATGAATTAGAGGGAGCTTTAAACAGGTCCTAAAGATGGTAGATCTAAGTTATGAGGGAAGATATTTCCATGGAAAAGATTGGAGGAAAGTGTGGGGAAGACTCCTCCTTAAGGAGAACACAGCAAATGAATCAAACCCACAACTTAAACAAAGAAGAACCAACAGCACTTGGGATGGCACATAGCTCCCTTTAGTCCCACACAACCACAGAGGTGCCGTGCCTGCCCTGCAGTTCCTCAGGTGGCCTTGGCTGGGCCCTACCAGGTTCGGGCCTGATCTCCCACTGGTTTCTCACAGGTTTCCTGGTGCTTCTTCTAGGAAGCCTCCAGCCATGGACTGCCCTTGATTACCCTACCTCCCTATAAGGGACCCAGACACCAGGAGGAGGCCCTGGCAGAAATCCTGCCTCTTCATTTGATTTCCTTCTGACTGAAGCTGACTTGTACATTTTACATATTACACTTCTTTACTCCAGTATGCCTGTAGGCAAAGCCCGACTTCTAAAGAGCTCAAGAGGTCATGTGTACAACCATACTTGTGTGTGTGTGTGTGTGTGTGTCAGTGTAGGTGGGTTTGCCCATGGGTGTACTTGTGTGTATACACCTGTCTGTGTTCATGTGTACATGTGTTGCCTGATTATGTGCCTGTGTGTGCACGTGTGCACTGGGTGAGGGGCACAGGTGAGGGGCACAGGGTGGCAACAGCCTCGGGTGTTACCTTTCTGGGTGCCCTGTTATCAGAGCTGACTGCATGCAAAGTAGGGTAAATTGCAAACCTGGAGGGACAGCAGTTCATCTCCCCTCCTCCAGTTTTACTCTCAGTGGATGATCAGGACTTTATATCTGACCTGCAAGAAGCTGATAGGAGATGGGTACAAGAAGGACCTCTGTGTTGACAAGAGCATGAGTTTTCCAGTCTGGATTCTGTCAGTTTTCTGGGTGAGAATGCATATTGGCCAAAATCCAAAGAATCAGATTAGGCTTCCCATGAGAACTCTACTCCCTAGAACAGATGTGCTGTTTCTGGTTAGGACACATGAGTGTTAAGTTTTATGCCTTAACTTTAATGGGTTCAAGTTAAAGATGTGAAAACAATGGAGTTTGCCACCATTATACATATCAGTTCTCAAGCTCACATTACAGTGATAGGAAATTTGGAGTTTGTTTCCTTACTTTCAGAAAAAGAAAAGTTAAAGGAAAATATAGGGTGCCTTTTATAAAAATAGAGATACATTTTACACATTCATTACATTCATATGAACAGTGTGTTTGCATTTGCTGGTGTGATTTTTTTTTTACCTCTCCATATTAATTTCTCCCAAATATATTGATGTCTACTTATAAATGATATAGTTAATATTGGCTATGATATAGTTATTATAAACTTTAGCTGTGAAACCTGACATTGTAAAAAGAAATGATCTGTTGCTGACTTTTTTTTCAAGTTAGAATCTGTACTTTTACCCTAAATGAATGTAGAAGTGCCTGGGCCTTCTACTTCCCCATACACACATGTGCAAGGCTAGCTAAAGTGGGAAGAGACAGTAAATGAGTATCCAGCTGGCCTACCTCAGTCCTTCCAAACCTGGACAGCCCCTCACTATGCACAGCCTTGTGTGCACCTTCTGCACCAGCACCCCTGTGGCTGGTTTTCTGCCATCTTTTCAGGGTCAGGCGCCTCATGGGTTCACAGCAAGCCCTTGATGAATGATCAAGACAGTGGCCCATGAACCTGACATCAGTGTCACAGATAAGCTAAGCGGAGGAAGGCCTCAGCCATGGTTGTCCAGGCAGAGACTTTAGTTCTGTCTCTTCACCTGTCTTGATTACAACTTACTCCCCCTTCCCTCCATTAAACCACTCTGTTGACCTTACTCTAATTTTCACTAAAGAAGCCTAAACTCTACAAGTGAATACACTAAGTGTTTCACACCATGCCTGACTTAAAATACAGGAAAGCAAAATGATCACAGTGGTTGGGCTTTAGAGCAATGCCCACATCCCAGATTGATCCTGCTATGTATTGCTTCAGAATAAACTATCTCAAAGCTTAGTAGCCTCCACACTTACTCTGCACACAGACCTGCAACTTGGATAAGGCTCTGCCAGGACAACTCATCTCTGCCCAACAGGACATCAGCTGGTACCCCTAAGGCTGGGTTAGAGTCACAGAACACCCTCGGTCGCTGGCCGGCTGTCATACTCCTATTGCCTGGGACCTTCCCGGGCTCTGGCCAGATACCACACAGTCTGGATTCCCTCAGGACATGTGTCTGGATTCTGAGAGAGGCAGGCAGAGGCTGGGCACCTTCCTGACCAAGCTGAGGATGTCGCTCAATGTCCCTTCCACCACAGTCATCATAAGCAGTAGTCACTGAGCCCAGCCCAGGATCCAGAGTGACAGCAGTGAAGTGCCCACCTTTGATGGGAAGGCACTAAGGACACAGAGATGTGCCAACTTTGGCCATGTTGTTGGAGCCTCCAGCCTCAATCTCCCTTGCCAAGACACATTAATGATGGAATGGGTGAGCTAAAACATACTGAACTGAGATACTATAGAGATGTGTAAGTGTCTTGCACATAGGGGTTCCTGGGTGGCTTAGTCGTTAAGCGGCTGCCTTAGGCTCAGGTCATGCCCAGGGTCCTGGGATCAAGCCCTGCATCGAGAGCCTGTTTTTCCCTCTCCCCCTCCCCCTGCTTGTGGTTTCTCTCTTGCTGACAAATAAAAATAAAATATTTTTTTAAAAAGTGTCTTGTACAGAGGAGTGAGGTAACCCAGATAGTATTCTACAAGTGGTAGCAAAGGAGTCTCTGAAAAAATGCATTACTCTCTAGGGTTTCTTTTGTCTCTGGTAAAGCCACAGATCTGATTTATCCCAACACTTTTGAGTTGCTCCTTATTTTCAGCCCCTTGCCCCACCCCAGGAAGAAAATGTTCTGAGGTTTGAGACCAACAAAGCCTTGCCATACCTTCCTAGCCTAGTCATCTTATGCCCCTGATGTCCAGTGCCCTGAGTTCTCATCTAGAGATGAAACCTGCCTAAGATTAACCAATCACCATAAGATACTCATCAAACAATGTGAAGAAAAAGCTTTTTATAACACATTTTTGGCTCAGTGTTACTGTAGAAGAAATGGGATGGGATTCTATTGAGAGAGGTTTGGGGCAAAGTACCAGGAAATCCTTTGACCAGAAGTGTTGCTAGATTGGGGAAGTGTCCCACAGGAAGTGGGAGACAGCTGCAACCATGATGCATGCCCAGCCCCCAGCCTTCCAGCTAGAGAACAGGGCATATCCCTTTGTATGTCTGTCCCCAGTTCCTCTCATAGGACAGCTAGCTGGGATATGCTTGTCTTTGCATCCACCAACAGCAGAAAAAAGGAGTTCCTTCATTTGCCGTAGTAAGTAGAGTTTTTATCAAGCCCTTAATTTTTTTCTTCCTTACCCGTGTTCTTGTTTTTTTCTTCCTTACCCATGTAGTAAAGTGGAAGGTCACACACTGAGCAAAGGACCTTCTGCTCTGCCCTGTGTGTTCCGTGTTGTTGGGAACAGAACGTTCAGGGCTGGCTCTATTTGCTTTAACCAGTGTGCCTTCTATCACTGCAGAGTTATGAAGTGAAGAGTGTCCTCGGAAAGGAGGTGGGGTTGTTGAATTGTTTTGTCCAGTCCATAACCACCCACCCAGCTAGCTGCGTTGGATTGGAGGAAATTGAGCTCCTGAGTGCAGGAAGAGCCTCATCAGAACACTGCCGGTTGCCGTAGGATCTGTGAACTTTGCAAAGCGGTTACGCTTGGGGTAGTTACTTGTTAACTATAGGTAGAGCGACTGTTATTGTATGATCTTGAAATGGAACTTAGATTTTTCTGGGGCAAATGTTAGTGTGATTATTTTGTAAACTAAACATCAAAATATTTTTTTCTAGTTAAAATATTTTTATCTTTTTGCAAATTTGGGAACATGTTATTAAAACTTAAATAAGCCTGAGGTCTTCATTTTGTATTTCATCTTAGGCAATTAATAGTAAAAAGGTAAGAAAAAAGTTGTGTTCACTTGTAATTCTTAAGTGTTTAAATTTTACCATGATTCAACACGTTTTTCTTGTAGTTATTTAAGGTGTCCCAAAGAACACCCTGCAGAGCTGAACTATTTGTCCTAAATTGTAATACAACTGTTCTACTACACAGTACATGTCCAACTTAAACATTTTGCCGTTTAATAATTTTGGGAAAGTTTAATAATTTGGGGAAATAATTTTGGGGACTGTGCCAGAGGTAAACTGTTACCCATAAAGTATATGTAAGATACCTGGTGTGATTAAGGCTGTACTGCACAGAGATATAGATAGCTCATGCTAGATCTATTTAATCTTGCTGGGTACTGTGTACAGAGAGCCGAGATTACAGATTGAAAAGGAGTGACTGGTTATGTTTGCTTTGTTGGCAGAGATTTAAATTAATATAAAATGATAAACAGATTATCTTTAGACAGTATTTTGTTTCCTCCCTTACAATATGATGACGACAGGCCACAGTTAATTACATAATATAGACCTAACCTAGAGCAAGAAAGGGTGCCTAGTACCCACTTTAATTGGGAGAAAGGCGAACGGCTTTATTTGTCCTGATTAAACTTTGAAACATTACAATGACAAGATTTCTGACTGTCCTTTGCATCTCCTACAGGACTATTGTATTTATATATACTTTGAGAATGTATTTGAAGCAGTACATAAGGCTGAGGAAAAGTGAAAGCAAAGTCCCATGAAAGCCAAACATGAGTCAGACGTGACTATCGGATAACCGAAGCCCTTCCACTACCCCCTCACCCCTTGAGCAGCCAACTAAAATTAGGGAGCACTTTAGCTCTTCATAGAGCCCCTAAATCAGCTGCAGGGTCAGTCGACAAGCCAGCCTCCTCCCCAAATCCGGCTACTTCTTTGGGAGCACCTTCCACAAAAAGCTGCTAGCATTAACAAAAACTTAGGCAAATATTAACATTTGGAGGTAGACTGTGGCTCGTTTCAAAAGCAAAACAGACCCTCCTAAGGAACTTGGTTCCCCTCATGGACACACACCTGGGTCCCGCGGCCTCCCGGTGCCTTGCTGCATGCCTGGCACTGGAATGTGCCTTTCCCCAGCGAGGTCCTGGGGCTACCAGCATTCAGGAGTCACTGTAAATACAGGAATCAGGGGCGGTTTTAAATGCTTCTTTATTCTTACAAATATTGTAAAAATTAATATAAAAAAGTGAGCATGCTCAGTCTTTTCCTCTTATCTACAATAACAAATGGTTTGAGAAGTCTTTTTTCTTATAAATGTACCTTAGCTGCTTCAGTAAGAGTAGATGTAGAAAAGCTACCATTATAAAAATAATTTAAGGGCAATAAACACGTATAGTTTCTCTCGAAGTTCGGTGGTGGTTAAGTCCAGGCTGTAGGGTCCTTCGCTCGCGCGTCCCAAAGGAAATGCAGGCGGCGCCAAGCGGCTCTCGCTGCGTCCCGGCGGGGCGCGCTCCGCTCCCTAGCTGGTCGGGTCTGAGGTATCGGTCGTTGGTGAGTCTCTCCCGCCCCCGGGGCGCGCGTTACCGGCAGTCGGCGGCCCCGGCGGCCGGCAGGAAGGGGGAACTGGGCAGCTGCTTGAAAAACTGCCGAAGGCCAGCCAGGTCCCGCGTGAGCTGCTCCACGCGCTGGTGCAGCTTCTCGTTTTCGGCCGACAGCTCCACCAGCTTCTGCTGCATCTCCTGGTTGCGCCGCTTGGCCTTGTCGCGGCTCTTGCGCACCGCGATGTTGTTGCGCTCGCGCCGCTGCCGGTACTCCGGACTACCGCGGTCTGGGCCCCTCTTCCCCGCACTCTTTTCCCGGGCCGGGCCAGGAGCAGGGCTCGGCCCGGGGCTGCAGCGCGGTGGCTCGGGCGACGTGGGTGGTGTGGGTTGTGCGGCGGCCGCCAGGCTCACAACGGTCTGCGCGCAAGCGGCCACCTGCGCCGGCAGCAGCGAGCCGGGCGCGTCGCCGTCTCCCCAGTCGGGCTCGCGCTTGAGCGGACGCGGGGCGGCTGTGCTCGGACCGTGGGTACGCGCGAGGCCGCCGGGCAGCAGCTCCAAGGAGCCCGCAGCGGTGCCTGCCGCGCCCGTCTTGTGGTTGCTGTTGAAAAGGTCGGCGAAGAGCTCGTCGTGGCACAGCTCCAGAGTGGGCACGGCAGCCATGGAGTCAATGTAGGCACTGAAGTCGATAGCACTCTCGTCGTCGTACATGGCAGGGGCAACGGCGCCGGGCTCGGACAGAGTCCCCGATTCGCTACCGCGGCCCGGCTTGCCCGCCCGGCCCGGCTCGTAAAAGGGTGCGGGCTCCGCGGGCCACGGCGCGCCGCGTGCCGGGCCGTCCAGGCTGAAGAGCGCAGCGCTCATGGCGGCGTCGAGCCGGGGTCCTACTCTGAGCGTGACTGTCACCTCTCTGGGCAGGGCCCCGCCGCCTTTTCTAGCCGAGCTGACGCGCATGCCCCGCCCCGACTCCAGAACCGCGGGGGCGCCCCGGGCCGCGGGGAGGGGGACTGCGGGCGGCCGCGTCCGGGGAGCCCCCGCCCCGCCAGGTCCCGGCGCCACCCCCGAAACCCCCCGCTCCCGACCCGCTGCAGTTCTCGCTGCTCCTTCCCTCCTCACCCCAGGCCCGCGCTAGAGGGGAAGGGGCGCTGCTTCTTCCCCGCCCCCATCTCCGGCCCAGCCCTTGCGCCTCTGCTGGGAATGACCCTCCCTCTGCCCGCACTCCGGCTTTTTCTCTTCTTCCTGTTTGTTGGGTTTGGAACCTTTTCGCTCTCGCAGCCGGCAGTGAAATCAAAACCGGGATTTGGCCGCGGCTTGTCCCGGGCCCGTTCCCATCCTCAGGGGGAGCTCAAACTGGGGGAGGGCGTCTCTGGTGCGGAAGATAGAGCCTAGGGACGTTCTCCAGCCACGGCTCCGGTCCCGGAGACCCTGGTCCACATCTGGGGCGGCTTGGAGGGCACAATGGGCGGGGCCTGCTTCACACTTTTCCGAGAATTCGGGGCCCAATTTGGCCCTTCTCAGGGGTCAAAGGCACTGGAGGTTAAGGCTAGGCGTCGCGGCTGGAACTTCCAGGCCGGGACTGCGGAACGCAGCAAATGGGAGAGGAGTCACGACGCTTGTCTGAGCCTCCCGCCGCCCTAAATATAGCAGCCTCCAGCGCGCGCAGATCCAGCCAGGCCCGAGGGCCGGCTGGAACCACGCAAAGCAGCGCAGACCCGAGGCCCCGAGGCACCGCGCTCCCTGCGCGCTGACGTCCCTTCTAGACCTTCTAAAGCAGTGCCATCTCGTGGCGGTGTTTTCTGCTCCAGTTTGTTTTTGTTTTTGTTTTTTACTTCCGGGCTCTTTCTTGCCTCAGTGTTCCAGAGACCTTTTGAATCTAAAGCAGCTGGTCTTCAGGAGAAAATTTGTACTTGCAGCTCTGATAGATTATTAAATTGCTAGCTCTTCATACCGTAAAACGCATGAAAACAGTATGGATTGATTTTGTTAGTTAAGTTTCCTGAAATTTGTGCATTCCTGGTCAACTCCATTTATTAAATCACTGTCCCTATTCAAACATGGCTTCTGTCTCACATTTATGCTTGCCTTCGGCTTCTCACATATCAGACATTGTGTCCAAAAACCTATGCTACACGAATTGCGCCAGTTTCTGCAGTCAAATTCCAGAGGTAATTTCTGATGATGTACTATGGATATTTAATAGGTTTCCTACAACAACAAACTTGTTGCTTTATAATTACTTGGAGAGGACACACGGTGTTGATGTTACACTACTGATTAATTTCCTATGAAGGGTAAAACTGAGTGACACATGTAGTGTGGGCTCATGCATACCCAGACAAATTTCTCTGTTCTTATTTATTTAAGAACCCATAGAAACACTATTGAAGCCCTCTGCAATTAATTAGAGGATGTAAAATAAATATACAGAGGAACCATATTCTCATAAAAATAATTCGGTGTGATTAGTAGATTCAGATACCAGATTAAGATTGAGCTTGAGATGTTAGGCCAACTTTTTAAAATGTATTATGCACTAATTAGGGGCACCTGGGTGGCTCAGTGGGTTAAAGCCTCTTCCTTGGGCTCAGGTCATGATCTCAGGGTCCTAGGATCCAGCCCCACATTGAGCTCTCTGCTCAGCGGGGAGCCTGCTTCCCTCTCTCTCTCTGCCTGCCTCTCTGCCTACTTGTGATCTCTGCCTGTCAAATAAATAAATAAAATCTTTAAAGAAAAATAATGTATTATGCACTAATTAAATAATCACTTTTAGATTTCTTCAATTTTTTCTTCCTTTTTCCAGAGGGAGTTACAGGGAGAGATCATAGACCAGCAAAGTATGGATTTGTTGTGACATTTTAGGGCAAATTACTTTTTAAAAAATAATAGACGTTTTGGGGTTTTTTGATGGTAGTTGTTCATAGTCCTTTCTTGAAATCTCCACTTTCTGCCCTTTCCTAGTCTACTATAAATTTATTCAAGATAAATACTGAGTTGTTCTTCATCATTTCTCATTGTTAGGGATCTGTTTCAAATAATTACTTGAACCTCCTGAGTCTTTGGTATTCTTAGCAGAACTGCTGAAAGGAAGGCGTCAAGTAAGAAAGCATTTCTGTAAAAGGTTGGAAACTTTGGATTCCCCATGTTTATAAGGACACTCCTGTGCTGAGCACAGGTGAGATGGATTTTCTAAACACATCAGTCTTTTAGAAATCCAGGAGGCTGAAAATGCTTAAAATTTTCAGAGGCACCTGAATGGCTCATAAGCTTCTGCCTTCCACTCAGGTCATGATCTTGGGGTCCTGGGATTAAGCCCCACATTGAGCTCTCTGCTCAGCAGGGAGCCTGCTTCCCTCTCTCTCTCTGCCTGCCTCTCTGCCTACTTGTGATCTCTCTCTGTCAAATAAATAAATAAAATCTAAAAAAAAAAAAATTTCAGTATGTTCTAGTATTTTTGAGCATTGTCAGGGTTAGAAAGTTACTTGGGTTTCCTCCTCTGCATTCATAACACAGTGACCATAACTCAGTTCTAATGAGGGATCGTTTTTCGACCCTTCATATGGCACAAGATGTGAAACAAAAACAGGTCTCCTCCCAATTAAAATCTGAAACAGTGCAAATGTGTTGTGAACACTGGTATCTAAAGTGTAAAAATGAAGTTTCAAGAGGAAAGAGACTTTGCTGACTTTAGTGCCCTCTTCAGTTTATTACTCTCAACTATCACATTACATACTTTGTTAACCTACCTTAGGGCTAATTTTAACTTCATGGTATATTTTTATGTGGTTTTTTTGTGTGTTTTGTGTTAGACAATAGTGAAGATACAAATATAGACTTTCTTGGATAAATCTCATTCCAAATGTATTAATTTTGAAAAGGCAAGACAAGGGCCAATATAGTAAAAACTCAAGGTCCCTATGTGTTGGGGTCACTTGATGCTATTAAATCCTTTGTATTTTAATAAAAACCTACTGCGACAGGTAAACATTTCTGTGTTCACTTCAGCCTCTGTCATTTGTGAGACTGAGCCCCCGGACTAAGCAGTAGCCAGAGCTGTGAACAGGTATTTGATTATATGGGTCAGTTGTCCAATTTGCCATATATTTGCTCACATTCCCTATAATAAAAACACAAAGGAGAAGTGGTTTGCCTTCCCAACATGTCAAGTGGACTTATCCCCCAGTCAGCTTGTACTGTCTCCCTCCTCCTTGCCACAGCCCAGCTCCTCAGCTACCCCCTTGGTAGCACTTCTGTCACACTTGCTCACCCACAGAGCCACAGACCTCACAATCTGTCCTCCACATGCAAACCATTTTCACATGGCCTCCAAGAGATCTTTGAGGAGGAAGATGTCATCACATTACTCTGCTTTTCAGAATCTTCTGAAAAGTCCTTGGCCAAGACACCAGTGTTTCACTTTCCAACTATGAACCCTCCACTGCCCACTTCTTTAAATCCATTTCCTACCATAAGCAACTGACACGTGACTCAACTCTGAATATCTTACAGACCTGCCTGGTCCCCTGCGTGTGATGCTGATGGTTCTGCTGACAGGACTTTTCTACTGCTTGGCTGGTCAGATCCTTCCACCAACTCCCTAGCCCTCCCAAAATATCTTTCTGTTGCTTTCTGTGTCCCGTGTTAGCCAAATCAATCATTTCCTCATCTGGTTTCTAAGAAAAAGACATTCCACATATTGCCAATTATTAGATATATATTTCTTCATATTTTGTTGAAATTGGGATTCATATGACAGTTACCAGTGTGTCAGTTATGATGTTTGTCATTGCTTGTATGTGGGTGTAAGAGGCTGGGAGTGAAGTCCTGGGGATGACAGTGGAGAGTGCCCTTTAAGAAGTTCTAAATCTTGGGGCGCCTGGGTGGCTCAGTGGGTTAAGCCGCTGCCTTCGGCTCAGGTCATGATCTCAGGGTCCTGGGATCAAGTCCCGCATCGGGCTCTCTGCTCAGCAGGGGGCCTGCTTCCCTCTCTCTCTCTCTCTCTCTCTGCCTGCCTCTCTGTCTACTTGTGATCTCTCTCTGTCAAATAAATAAATAAAATCTTTAAAAAAAAAAAGAAGTTATAAATCATAAACTCTCTAGGGGGAACAGAGAGTAGTGTTGTGTAGAAAGCCCAAACATCAAAGACTGAACTTAAAAGTGGTTCAGAGCAGACAAGCAAGGAATATGAAGTGTAGAAATATCTTAAGCAATATACCTGGCTTATATTTTCCTGTTTACATATATATTAGAGTGATATATTATTAAAGTCAATGTCTAAAGGAGACTGACTTCTTTATATGAGTACAGATTAGCAATTTGAAGAAAATAAGAGGAGCAAAGTCACTAAAAATAGTGGACTAGGGAACATCAGGGCTCTGTCCCTTCACAATAACAACTGGCAACACTGTCAGAGTCAACTTTCATAGAAGTCTAAAATCTGGCCAAAAACTTACAACTAGAGGAAAGCATAATGAATAAAGAAGCTGGTCCGCTGCAATAGGAGAGTGTTGTGGCATTTAAAATTTCCTGCTTACTGTCTCCCATTCTCCAGATTGCTGTTGGTCCTGAAGACAGCAGTATGAATTCCTGGTGAAGGTTGCTAGCGTCAGAGGGAGCGATACAGACTCTATTCACAATGAACTGAGGATGTATGTTTGGATCTGTCCAGTAACTCCCCAAGGGAGCAGAGCAACGGGTGGCATTTGGGCATTTGCCAAAAGCACATAAGAGCAAAAGCTAGGGCAAGCAATAGAAAGAACAAAAACCTGGGGAAGGAAGACTTTGGAAAAGGAGATAAATGTGGAGAAAGAGCTTTTAAAAGCTCCTGCATGGGGCGCCTGGGTGGCTCAGTGGTTGGGCCTCTGCCTTCGGCTCAGGTCATGATCTCAGCGTCCTGGGATCGAGCCCCGCGTCGGGCTCTCTGCTCAGCGGGGAGCCTGCTTCCTCCTCTCTCTGCCTGCCTCTCTGCCTACTTGTGATCTCTGTCTGTCAAATAAATAAATAAAATCTTTAAAAAAAAAAATAAATAAAAAAAAAAAAATAAAAGCTCCTGCATTTGCCAGGAAATCAAGAAGTCCATGTGCGTGCTCTGGATGGCTTGCGTATTCAGAAAGGGCCACACAGTATGCCAGTCTTTCAGTTCTGGCTGTACTTCATGCTCCATTCATTCAGGGTGTGAAACCTAAGGCAGAATTAATAAAAGCCTAGCTAAGCATCCATTCTGCAAAAAAACCTATCTACAAAAACTAAAAGTGTATGGGGAGGAGATATATATATATATATATTTTACTTTTAGCTTCAGGTATTTAAGGTAACTATTAAAACAAAGGCTATATTTGTAAATCAATCAACATGAGACCTCACATCAATTAAGAGAAAGGATAAATACCATATGATCATTTCAATAGATAAAGAAAAAGCATTTAACAAAGTACAACAACCACTCATTATAAAAACCTTCAACAAAGTAGGTTTAGAGGGAGCATACCTCAATAATAAAGGTTTAATAAAACCTGCAGTGGTGAGAAACTGAAAGTTTTCCCCCTAAGGTCAGGAATAAGACAAGGATGTCCACTCTTACCATTTGTTTTGTTTTATTTAAATTCAAGTTAATTAACGTATAGTGTATTATTAGTTTAAGAGGTAGAATTTAGTGATTCATCAGTTGCATACAATACACAGTACTCATTCCATCAAGTGCCCTCCTTAATGCCCATCACCCAGTTACCCCATCCCCCACCCACCTCCCTTCCAGCCTGTCCACATGTTCCCTATAGTTAAGAGTCTTTTATGGTTTACCACCCTCTCTGATTTCATATTATTTTATTTTTCCTTTCCTTCTCCTATGTACATCAGTTTTATCTCTTAAATTCCATATATGAATGAAATCATATGGTATTTGTCTTTCTTTGACTTATTTCACTTAGCATACTACACTCTAGTTCTAACCACGTCATTGCAAATGGCAAGATTTCATTCTTTTTGATGGCTGAGTACTTTTCCATTATATATATCACATCTTCTTTATCCACTCATCTGTCGATGGACATCTGGCCTCTTTCCATAGTTTGGCTACTGTGAACATGGCTGCTGTAAACAGTGGGGCACATGTGCCCCTTCAAATCACTATATTTGTATCCTTTGGATAAATACCTAGTAGTAGAATTGCAGGGTCACAGGGTAGCTCTATTTTTAACTTTTTGAGGAACATCCATACTGTTTCCACTCTTACCACTTTTATTCAACATAATACTGGAAGTCCTAGCCTCAGCAATCAGACAACAAAAACAAAAGACATTGTTTACAAGTCAAACTTGCACTGTTCACAGGTGATATGATACTATATAGAAAACCTGAAAGACTCCACCAAAAAAGTGCTAGGACTGAGGAATTAATTCAGTAAAGTTGCATGATACAAAATCAACGTACAGAAATCTGTTGCATTTCTATACACTAATAATGGAACAGCAGAAAAAGAACTAAAACAATCCCATTTGCAATTGCACCGAAAAGAATAAGATACCTAGGAATAAACCTAATCAAAATAAATGAAAGACCTCTACCCTGAAAACTATAAAATGCTGATGAAAGAAATTGAAGATGACAAAAAGAAAGGAAGAGACATTCCATGCTCATGTATTAGAAGAACAAATATTGTTAAAATGGCTATACTACCCAAAGAAATCTACAGATTTAATACAATCCCTACCAAAAGACCACCAGCATTTTTCACAGAACTGTAACAAACATCTCTAAAAATCTATATGGAACCACAAAAGATCCCGAAGAACCAATGCAATCTTGAAAGAGTAAAGCAAAACTGGAGGTATCACAATTCCAGACTTCAAGTTATACTACAAACCTATAGTAATGAAAAAATATCATATGGGCAGAAAAATAGACACAGATCAATGGAACAGAACAGAATACTCAGAAATAAACCAAAGTTATATGGTCAATTAATCTTTGACAAAGCATGAAAGAATATCCAATGGGAAAAAATACCTTCAAAAAATGATGTTGGGAAAACTGGGCAGCTACATGCATAAAAATGAAACTGGACCACTTTCTTACAACTTACCCCAAAGTAAATTCAAAATGGATTACAGACTTATATGAGACATGAAACCATAATCCTAGAAGAGAACAGAAGCAATAATTTCTCTGACATTGGTGTAGCAACATTTTTCTAGATATGTCTCCTGAGGTAAGAGATATAAAAGAAAAAATAAACTACTGGAACTACACCAAATAAAAAGCTTCTGCAGAGCAAGGGAAACAATCAACAAAACTAAAAGGGAGCCAAGGGATGGGAGAAGATATTTGCAAATGACATATCCAATAAAGGGTTAGTATCTAAAATATAGATAAGGGAAATACAAATCAAAATTACAGTGAGATATCATCTCCTACTTGTCAGAATGGCTAAAATAAAAAACCCAAGAAACAAATATTGGTGAGGATGTGGAGGAAAAAACACTCATGCACTTTTGGTAGGAATACAAACTGATACAGCCACATACAACAGTATGGAGGTTCCTCAAATAGTTGAAAATAGAACTACCCTGTGATCCAGTAATTGCACTACTGGGTATTTACCCCAAAAAACACAAAAACACTAATTTGAATGGATACATGCATCCTTATGTTTATAGCCCCACTATTTATAATATCCAAATTATGGAAGTAGCTCAAGTGTCCATCAAATGATGAATGGATAAAGATATGCAAACACACACACACACACACACACACACACACACTGGAATATTTTCCGCTATAAAAAGGAATGAAATTCTTGCCATTTGCAAGGACGTAGATGGAGCTAGAGATGGAGCTTAGCTAATGCTAAATGAACTAAGTCAGAGAAAGACAAATACCATATGATCTCACCCATATGTAGAATTTAAGGTCAAAAGAAATAAGCAAAGTAAAAAGAGAGAGAGAGAGAGAGAGAGAAGACAAACCAGAAACAGACTCTCAACTATAGAAAACAAAGTGAAGGTCACCAGAGAGGAGGTGGGTGGAGGACCGGTGAAACAGGTGATGGAGATGAAGGAGTGCACTTGTCATGATGATCACTGAGTTATGTATGGAATTGTTGAACCACTATATTGTATACCTGAAACTAATATAAAACCATGTGTTTACTGGAATCAAAATAAAAACTTAATTTAAAAAAGAGCTGAGGGGCACCTGGGTGACTCAGTTGGCTAAGCATCCAACTCTTGATTTCGGCTCAGGCTGTGATCTCAGGATGGTGAGATTGAGTCCTGCATTGGGCTCCATGGTTAGTGGCAAAAGTAGGCTTGGATTCTCTCCCTCTGCCCCTCCCCCTCCACCATGCTCTCTGTCTCTAAAGTAATAAAAAAATCTTTAAAATAAATAAATATTAAAATTTAAAAGGGTTACTAAGGAGCACCTGAATGGCTCAGTTGGTGGAACTTGCTCCAGGGGCAATGAACTTAAACCCCACATTTGGCATAGAGCTTACTTAAATTGAAAAAAAATGGGGGCTACTGAATGGAGGAATATGCAAATAATATATCAATATATATATTGATATATATATCAGTAATAAGTGGTTAATATCCAAAATATATAAAGAGCTCACACAAATTAACACCAAGGAACCAGTCTGATAAAAAGATTGACAGAAGACCTGAATAGACACTTTTCCAAAGAAAACATACAGATGACCAACATACACATAAAAGATGCTCAACATGACTCACCATCAGAGAAATGTGAATCAAAACTACAGTGAGATATCACCTCACATCTGGCAGAATGGCTAGAGTCAAAAAGACAAAAAATAAAAGTGTTGGCAAGGATATGGAAAAAAGGGTACCCTTGTGTACTGATAGTGGGAAGGCAAAATTGGTGTGGTTACTATGGTAAACAGTATGGAGCTTCCTCAAAAAAATTAAAAATAGAACAGCAATCCCATTTCTGAGTACATATCCAAATAAAACAAAAACACTAATTCATGAACCCCTATGTTCACTGCAGCATTATATATAATAACCAAGATATGAAAGCAACTTAAGTGTCCATAGACAGACAAATGGATGAAGAAAATGTTTATACACACACACACACACACACACACACACACACACACACACTGGAATATTACTCATAAAGGAGAATGAAATCTTGCCATTTGTGAAAACATGGATGGACTTTAAGGTCATTATGCTAACTGAAATAAGTGAGACAGAGAAAGACAAATACCACATGATTTCACTTTTATGTGGAATCTTAAAAATAAAACAAATGTACAAGCAAAACAAAACAGAAACAGACTCATAAATGGAGAGAACAAACAGATGGTCGCCAAAAGAGGAGGTAAGGGGAATATGTGATGTTAGCTAGATTTATGGTGATCATTTCATAATGTATATAAATATCAAATAACTATTGTACACCTTAAACTATATGTCAATTACATTTCAATCATAATCACAATAATAAACCAACTGTATTAAATACATTCAAAGAGCTAAAGGAAAACATAGGCAAAGACCTAAAGTAAACCAGGAGAATGATGTACCACCAAATAGAGACTATCAAGAGATTCAGGAAATTATCAAAAGGAACCAAATTCTGAAGCTGCAATTAAGTGAAAATTTCACTTGAGGGTTACAACAATAGAAGTGAACAAGCAGAAGAAAAGACTCAGCAAACTTGAATATAAGACAATTGAAATGATCTAATAAGGGAAGCATAAAAATAAGAGAATGAAGAAAAGTGAACAGAACCTAAGGGATGTTGGGTCAAGAACACCAGCAATGGGCAGCTTGGGCAGCTCAGTCATCGGGCATCTGCTTTTGGCTCATGTCATGATCCTGGAGTCCTGAGATCTAGCTGTGTCAGGCTCCCTGCTCATCCAGGAGCCTGCTTCTCCCTCTCCAACTCCCCCATGCATGTGTTCCTTCTCTCTCTCTCTCTGTCATAAATAAATAAAATCTTAGAAAAAAAAAAAAAAACACCAGCAAAAGCACAATGGGAGTCCCAGAAGAAGAGTGAGAGAAAGGGGCGGAAAGATTATCTGAAGAAATAAAGTCCAGCAACTTTCCAAATTTTATGAAAGACATGACTCTACACAACAAAGAAGCCAAACAAATCCCAAGTAGAATAAACTCAAAAAAGATCCATATCTATAAAGATCGTATTCAAATTGCAGAAAGCCAAACACAAAGAGAATCTTGAGAGCAACAAGAATAAAATGACTCATGACAAGCAAGAGATTCCAAAAAATTCTTAGTCAATTTCACCTCAGAAACCATGGAAGCCAGGGACATCATAATAAAAGAAATATATGCCAATAAAGAGTGTATCTAGCACAGATGAAGGAGAAATTAAGACAGTCCCAAATAAAAACTAAGGGAGTATTTCACTAGCAGACCTACCCTTACAAAAAATCTTAAAGGGAGTCCTTCAGGCTGAAATGAAAGGACACTAGACAGTAACTCAAAGGTATATAAAGAAATGAAGAATGATAAATGTAAAAGCCAGAATTATTTTAGGTAAATGTAAAAGCCAGTGTAATTTTATTTTTGGTTTGTAAACTCTTGTTTTATTATTTGGTTTAAAAGACAAGTTGCATAGGCGTGACATCAGCAACATGGCAGTGTGACATTCCTTTTTTTTTTTTTTAAGATTTTATTTATTTATTTGACAGACAGAGATCACAAGTAGGCAGAGAGAGAGGAGGAAGCAGGCTCCCCGCCAAGCAGAGAGCCCTATGTGGGACTTGATCCCAGGACCCTGAGATTATGACCTGAGCCGAAGGCAGAGGCCTAACCCACTGAGCCACCCAGGTGCCCTGACATTCCTTTCTATCTCCCTTTTTAATCAATAAATTAGATATTCATATATAAACAAAAGCACCTTTGGGAGTCCTTTGGTACTTATCTAAAGGAAGCGTCTCACTCAGCAGTGCAGCCAGTAAGAACCAGACAAATCTCCAAACAGGCTGCAGAACCAGCTAAGCCAGCAAAACACCCTGGACCCTTCTCATCACTGGCAGGGAAAATTAGGTGAGCGCTGACCTAGGCAGGCCCTCACACATGAGACAGAAATTTTAGAAGACCAGCCTTCCCAAAGGGAAACTCCAGCACATTACTGGGGTTGGGGGGTGGGGTGAATTTGGTTGCAGTGGAAGCACTAGGAGAAATTTCCCAACACTGTCCCTCCCCTAAGGAAACACTGAATATAGCTGATTTGTCTGATGGAGGCAACCTCTCCTATGGGAGAAATGGAAGGTAGTAAGTAAATGCCTGGTTACCTCAGGCAGACAGGACAGAGCTGCAGAAACCCATTTGTCTTCAACAGCAAGCAGAGTGCTAAGGTGGAAGTTCTATCACTCAGAGGAGGGAGGATAATGGGAAAGAGGAAGATTAATTTCAAGGTCATTAAAGGGACTCTACTTAGAAGTAAGTCTACCCACGAACCTCTGGGAGTACCACCCCTGGAGATGTCCCTGCAAGATATAAGGGTACCCTCAACATGCCAAATGCTAAGCCCACACTTTCCCCTACTCTCCTGCTTGCTCCTTGCACACACACCCCAGTATGACTTGAGAATAAGCTCTGGTAGACAGGTGAGCATGCTCAGAAAGCAGGCCACTGTATATGAGCAAGGAAGAAACTATACAGAGCTATAATGCCACCTTCTGGAAAAAAGGAGATGTTTCCAATAGCCAGCTTGGTGAATGGTAAGAACTAGAGAAGACATAAAAGCTTGAAAATATGGCCACAACAAGGATTCAAAGAAAGGAAAGCCCTCTTAAATTGTTGGTGGGAATGCGAACTGGTGCAGCCACTTGGGAAAACAGTATGGAGGTTCCTCAAAAAGTTGAAAATAGAGCTACCCTATGACCCAGCAATCACCCTACTGGGTATTTACCATAAAGATACAAATGTAGTGATCCAAAAGGGCACATGAACCCAAATGTTTATAGCAGCAATGTCCACAATAGCCAAACTATGGAATGAACCTAGATGTCCATCAACAGATGAATGGATAAAGAAGATGTAGCATATACATATAACAAAATACTATGCATCCATCAAAAGAAATGAAATCTTGCCATTTTCAACGACATGGATGGAACTAGAGGGTATTATGCTAAGCAAAATAAGTCAATCAGAGAAATAATACATTATACTTAATAAAATCTTTAAAAAAAAAAAAAAAAGAACCAGACACAAATTTTGGAGCTGAAGAATTCAGTGAATGAGATGAAGGCAATAGAGAGCCTCTGTTACAGAGCAGAACAGAAGGAAGAAAGATTAAGTGACTAGGAGAATAAGAATTTTGAAATAGCACAGAAGAAATGAAAGAACTGGTTTAAAAGACTGAAGAAAGACTACGTGAACTATATGATTCCATCAAAAAGATAAATATCAGGGGAGCCTGGGTGGCTCAGTGGGTTAAAGCCTCTGCCTTCAGCCCAGGTCATGATCCCAGAGTCCTGGGATCGAGCCCCCCATCGGGCTCTCGCTCTGAGGGGAGCCTGCTTCCTCCTCTCTCTCTCTGCCTGCCTATCTGCCTACTTGTGATCTCTGTCTCCCAAATAAATAAATAAAATCTTTTTTTTTTAAAGATAAATATCAGAAAAATTGGATGCCAGAAGGAGAAGTGAGGGTAAAGGGGCAGAGGGTTTATTTAAAGAAATAATAACTGAGAACTTCCAAAATCTGGATAGAGTTGAACATACAGCTCCACAAAGTGAATATACCATCTTGTTATCCAAATGCAAAATACATTATAATGAAACTGTCAAAAATCAATGGTACAGAAATAATCTTTCTTTTAACTATTTTTTATTAACATATAATGTATTATTAGCCCCAGGGGTACAGGTCTGTGAATCGCCAGGTTTACACACTTCACAGCAATCACCATAGCATATACCCACCCCAATGTCCATAACCCAACCACCCTCTCCCTACCCCCCTCCCTCTGGCAACCCTCATTTTTTTTTTTTTTTGTGACATTAAGTGTCTCATATGGTTTGTCTCCCTCCCAATCCCATCTTGTTTCTTTTATGATACAGAAATAATCTTAAAGGCAGCCCGAGCAGGGGAAATATAATCTACAACAATATCCCCATTAGGCCATCAGCAGCATCCTATAGGCCAGGCAAGAGTGAAATAACATTCTCAAGGTGTGGAAACATTAAAAATTGCCAACCAATTCATTTGCAAATTATCCTCAGGTATGCAGGGAAATAATGGCTTTCCCAGAAAAACAAAGCTAAGGGAGTTCACCATGACCTGCTTTGCAAGAAAGGTTGAAAGGAGTTCTTCAAGCCAAAATAAAGACACTTATCAATGACATGAAAACATAACAAAGTACATAACACACTATTAAAGGGAAATAATAAATATATATACATCCAACATTGGAACACTTGAATATATTAAGCAAATACTAACAGAAATAAAAGGGAAAATAAACAAGTAATCATAGGGGACTTCAATACATCACTTTCAACAATGGAGAGGTTATCCAGGGGAAAAAAATCAACAAAGCAACATGCACTTAAACGAAACATTAGATGAAATGGACCTAAAAGACATCTATAGAACATTCCATCCAAAAACAGTAGAAAACAAATTCTCCTCATGTACACAAAGAATACTCAAAAATAGATCATGTGATAGAACATAAAACAAGTCTATGAAAACTTAAGATTAAAATCATACCACTAACTTTCCTAACCACAATGACATGAAACAAGAAATCAACAACATGAGGAAAGCTGGAAAATCCACAAATATATGAAAACTAAATAACATGCTGCTGAACAACCAATGGAACAAAGAAGAAATCAAAAGGGAAACCAAAGAATATCTCAAAACAAATGAAAATGGAAACACAACATACTATAACTTACTATACATACTATAATTTATGGGATGCTACAAAAGTGGTTTTGAGATTATATATAGAGAGAGAAATATTAAAGATTGAAAATAAATGATCTAAATTTACACCTCAAAGAATCAGAAAAAGAACAAATTCAGCCTAAAACTGACAGAATTAATAGTAGAAGAAATAATGAATATTACAGTGGAAATAAATGAAATAGAAGCCAGAGAAAATAATAGAAAAGATCAACAAAAATAAGAGCTGGTTTTTCAAAGAGATAAGCAAAATCAACAAACTTTTAGTGGAACTAAGAAAAAAGAGAAGACTCAAATAAATGAAATCAGAAATATAACAGGAGAAATTCCAATAGACACCAAAGAAACACATATGATCGTAAGAGACTACTATAAGCAAGTATATGCCAACAAACTTGATAATCTAGAAGAAATGGATTAAATTTCTAGAATCATACAACCTCCCAATACTGAAACAGGAAAAAAATAGAAGGTCTGAACAGACACAATAACAAGTATGGAGATTGAATCCATCATAAAAAATGTCCCAACATGGAAAACTTCAGGACCAGATGGCTTTCACTAGTGAATTGAACCAAACATTTAAAGAATTAACATCAATCATTTTCAAACTCTTCCACAAAATTGAAGAGGAGGGAACAGTTCCAAACTCATTCTGTGAAGCCAGTAATAACTTGTTACCAAAAGTCAGATAAGGACACTACAATAAAACAATAGGCCAACATCCCTAAAGAACCGAGATTAAAAAAAAAACAAACAAACAAACAAAAAAAAAACCCAAAAACCTCATTAAAACAATTATACTGAACAAAAAAACTCATTAAAATGACCATGCAGGATTTATCCCTGGGATTTGGGAATGGTCCAACATATGCAAATCAATAAATGCAATATACCACATTAATAGAATGAGAATGAAAGATAAACATCATACTATTATCTCAATAGATGGAGATAAAGCATTTGAAAAAACACACACAACATTTTATAATAAAACACTCAACAGATTGGGTATAGAACCAAAATGCCTCAACACAACAAAGTCTATATGCAACAAATCAATAGCTAACATATATTCAATGGGAAAAAATACAATGCTTTTCCTCTAAGACTGGGAACAAGACAAGGGTATCCACTCTCTCCATGTATTCAACATAGTACTGGAAGTTCTAGCTAGAGAAATCAGGCAAGGTAAAAAAAAAAAAAAAAATGCATCCAAATTGGAAGGGAGGTACATTTCCAGAAGGGGAAGTGCACCTGAGAATCAGGGCAACAGTCTCCACTCACAGAAGACCAGCAAAAACAACTTGTACTCACCAAGTTTACTGATCACAGAGGATTACAAAACTTCGTCTCTTAGGGAAAACAATATATACCATTCTTTCTATTTTTATTCTTTAGTCCTTTACATTACTTTTTCAGTTATTATCTTATTTTTTTCTATTGTTTCTTATATTCATTTACTTTTAATTTTTATATATACTTTCTACATATTTTTTATTTTTTCTATTTTATTTTTATATATTTTATATATTTTAATTATATATATATATTTATTTTTTGTTTCCTTTCATTATATTTTATTAATATGTTTTTCTTCCCTATTTTGGAATCTAGTTTATTTTCACAAGAAGACCAAACACACCCAGGATCTATTGTTTGTTCTTGTTGTTTTCTGTTATTGCTGTTACTGTTTTCTTTTTTTTCTTCTTTTATTTTCTAGAAAAAATGATGAGAAATTCACCCCAAAACAAAGAACAGAAAATAATACACACTACTAGAGATTTAATCAATGCAGATATAACTAAGATGTCTAAATTAGAATCTAAAACAACGATCATAAAGATACTAGCTAGGCTTGGAAAAAAACATACAAGACACTAGAGAATCCCTTACTATAGATATGAAAGAAATAAATTTAGTCAGGCTGAAATTACAGATGATACTACAGAGATGTATTCCCAAGTAGAGGCCATATAAACAAGGGTAAACAAAGCAGAAGAGAGAATAAGTGATATAGAAGATAAAATGATGGGAAATAAGGATGCTGAAAAGAAGAGGGAAAGAGGGATGCCTGGGTGGCTCAGTCAGTTAAGAGTCTGCCTTCAGCTCAGGTCATGATTCCAGGATCCTGGGATCGAGTCCCACTTTGGGCTCTTAGCTCAGCAGGGAGCCTGTTGCTCCCTTGTCTGCCACTCCCCCTGCTTTGTGCTCTCTCTCTCTCTCCCTCTCTGCCAGATAAAGAAGAGGGGAAGAAACCTAGATCACAAAGGTAGACTAAGGGAATTCAGCAATTCCATAAAGCAAACTAATATCCATATTCTAGAAGTCCCAGAAGATGAGAAGCAGGAGAAGGGGCAGATTTATTTGAACAAATTATAGCTCAGAACTTCCATAAACTGGAGAAAGAAATAGGCAGTCACATCCAGGAGGCACAAAGAACTCCCCTCAAAATCAGCAAAAAAGGTCAACACTTCCTCATATTATACTGACACTTGTAAATTTCAGAGTTAAACAGAAAATCCTGCAACAGCTCAGGACAAGAGGTCCTTAACCTACAAGTGTAGACACACAAGGCTGGCAGCAAACATGTCCAAAGAGACCTGGCGTAATATATTCAACAAGCTAAATGGGAAAAATATACAGCCAGGAATCCAGCAAAGTTGTCATTCAGAATAGAAGGAGAGATAAAGAGTTTCTAGGACAAACAAAAACTAAAAGAATTTTTGAGCACTAAACCTCCCTGCAAGAAACCAAGCAAAGAGAGAGCCTAAAAGTAATAAAGACCAGAAAGGAACAGAGACAGCCTACAGGAACAATGACAACAGATAATATAATGGCACTAACTTCATATCTTTCATGAATTACTCTGAATGTAAATGGACTAACTTCTCCAATCAAAACACACAGGGTATCAGAATGGATTAAAAAAAAAAAAAAGGCCCATCAGTATACTGCTTATAAGAGACTCATTTTAGACCCAAAGACAACTCCAGATTGAAAGGGAGGGGTGGAGAACCATTTATCATGCTAATGGATGTCAAAAGAAAGCTGGAGTAGCCAGCCTTATACCAGACAAACTAGATTTTAAACCAAAGCCTATAATAAGGGATGAAGATGGACACTATATGATGATAAAAGAGCCTATAAAACAAGAATATCTAACAATTGTAAATATTTATGCCCCTAACTTGGGAGCAGCTAAATATATAAACCAATTAATAACAAGTTAAGGAAACAGAATGATAATACAAAAATAGTCAGGGACTTTAACACCCCACTAACAGAAATGGACAGATTATCTAAGCAAAAGATCAAAAAGGCGACAAAGGCTTTGAATGACATAATGGACCAGATGGACATAAGAGCATTTCATCCTAAAACAGCAGAATGCACATTATTCTCCAGTGCATATAGAACATTCTCCAGAATAGATCACATAATGGGTCACAAATCAGGTCTCAACTGGTACAAAAGGACTGAGATCATACCATGCATATTTTCAGACCACAATACTATAAAACTTGAAGTGAACAGCAAGAACAAATTTGGAAGGAACATAAATGCAGGTTAAAGAGCATCTTATTAAAAAATGAATGGGACAATCAGGAAATTAAAGAATTTAAAAAATACATGGGAACAAATGAAAATGAGAACACAATAATTCAAACCCTTGGGATGCAGCAAAGGTGATCCTAGAAGGGAAGTATGTATCAATACAAGCCTTCCTCAAGAAATAAGAAAAAGCCTCACATACACAACCTAATCTTACACCTAAAGGAAATGGAAAAGGAACGGTAAATAAAACCTAAATCCATAATAAATATTGAAGCAGAAATCAATTATCTATAAAATTTAAAAAAGGAAGATAGAACAAATCAAGGAAGCAAGAGCTAGTTCCTTGAAAGAAAAAATAAGATTGGGAAAACCCTAGGCAGATGTATCAAAAAGAAAAGAGAAAGAACCCAAATCAACAAAATCATAAATGAAAGAGGAGAGTTCACAACCAACACCAAAGAATACAAATAATTTTAAGATAATATTATGAACAATTGTATGCCAACAAATTAGGCAATCTGGACAAAATGGATGCTTTCCTAAAGATGTATAAACTACCAACACTGAACCAGGAAGAAATAGAAAACTGGAACACACCATAACAAGCAAAGAAATTGAATCAGTAATAAAAAAAATCTCCCAGCAAACAGCAATCCAAGACAGGATGGCTTGCCAGGGAATTCTACCAAATATTTAGAAAAGAATTGATACCTATTCTTCTGAAACTATTCCAAAAACAAACAACTAAACAAACAATAGAAAATAGAAGGGAAACTTCCAAAATCATTCTATGAGGCAAGCATTACCTTGACCCAAAACCAAAAACACCACTAAAAGGGAGAATTACAGACCAATATCCCTGATGATGGAGGCAAAAATTCTCAGCAAGATACTAGCTAATTGGAGGGGCACCTGCGTGGCTCAGCAGGTTAAAGCCTCTGCCTTCGTCTCAGGTTGTGATCCCAGAGTCCTGGGATCTAGCCCCATGTTGGGGTCTCTGCTCAGCAGGGGCCTGCTTCCTCCTCTCTCTCTGCCTGCCTCTCTGCCTACTTGTGATCTCTGTCTGTCAAATAAATGGATAAAATCTTTTAAAAATAAGATACTAGCTAATTGGATGCAACAGTACATTAAAGGAATTATTCGTCATGATCAATTGGGATTTATTCCTGGCTGCAGGGGTGGTTCAACAACCACAAATCAATCAGTGTGATACACTACACTAATAAAAGAAAAGCCAAGAACCATATGATCCTCTCAATAGATTAAAAAAAAATTGACAAAATACAGCATCCTCTCTTGATTAAAATTTCCCACATTGTAGGGATAGAATGAACATACCTCAATATCATAAAAGCCAAATAAAAAAGACCACAGCAAATATAATCCTCAATGGGGAAAAACTGAAAGCTATTCCTCTAAAGTCAGTGACACAACAGGAAAGTTCACTCTCACCACTGTCGTTCTACAAAGTACTGGAAGAAATAGCTTCAGCAATCAGCCAACAAAAAGAGATAAAAGGCATCCAAATCAGCAAAGAAGAAGTCATTCTTTGCAGGTAACATGATACTCTCTGTAGAAAAAAAACAAAAGACTCCACCAAATATTTCCTAGAACTGATACAGGAATTCAGGAAATTTGCAGGATATAAAATCAACATACAGAAGTCAGTTGCATTTCTATACACTAACAATGAAGCAGAAGAAAGAGAAATTGAGGAATTGGTCCCATTTACAATTGCACCAGAAACCAGAAGATACTTAGGAATAAACCTCACCATAGAGGTAAAGAATCTGCACTCTGAAAACTATAGAACACTTATAAATAAAATTGAGGAAGATAAAAAGAAATGGAAGATAAAAAAAAATCCATGCTAATGGATTGGAAGAACAAATATTGTTAATATGTTTATACTCCCAAAAGCAATCTACATATTAAATGCAATCCCTATCAAAATGCCATCAGCATTTTTCATAGAGCTAGAACCAACAACCCTATAATTGTTATGGAACCAGAAAAGACCACAAATAGCCAAAGAAATGTTGAAAAAGAAAACAAAACAGGAGGCATCACAAATCTGGACTTAAAGCCGTATTACAAAGCTATAATCATCAAAACACTACTGGCACAAAAACAGACACATAGATCAATGGAACAGAAATGGATGCTCATTGGTCAACTACTCTTTGACAAAGTAGCAAAGAATATCCAATGGAAAAAAAGACAATCTCTTTAACAAATGATATTGGGAAAATTGGACAGCCACATTCAGAAGAATAAAACTTGACCACTTTCTTACACCATACAGAAAAATAAACTCAAAATAGGTGACAGACCTACATGTAGGACAGGACTCCATCAAAATCCTAGAGTAGAAGACAGGCAGTAACCTCTTTGACCTCAGCTGCCAAACTTCTTGCTAGATACGTCTTCAAAGGCAAGGGAAACAAAAGCAAAAATGAACAACTGAGACTTCATCAGGATAAAAAGCTTTTGCACAACAAAGGAAACTGTCAACAAAATTAAAAGTAGTATCCAAAATCTGTAAAGAACTCATCAAACTGAAGCCCCCCCCCAAAAAAAAAAAAAAAACAAAAAAATCCAGAGAAGAAATGGGTGGAGGACCTGAGGACCTGAACAGACAATTTTACAAAGAAGACATCCAAATGGCCAACAGACACATGAAAAAATGCTCCACATCACTTGGCATCAAGGAAAGACAAATCAAAACCACAGTGAGATACCACCTCACAACAGTCAGGATGGTTAAAATTAATAAGACAGGAAACAACAAATGTTGGCAAGGATGCAGAGAAAGGGGAACCCTCTTACACTGTTGGTGAGAATGCAAGCTGGTGCAGCCACTCTGGAAAACAGTATGGAGGTTCCTTAAGAAGTTAAAAATAGCACTACCCTACAATACAGAAATTGCACTACTAGGTATTTACCTCAAAGATACAAATATATTGACCTGAAGGGGCATCAACATCTGAATGTTTATAGCAGCAATGTTCACAATAGTCAAACTGTGGAAAGATCATGATATCCATCAAGAGATGAATGGATAAAGAAGATGTGGTATATATATTCAATGGAATATTAGTCATCAGAAAGGATGAATACTTAATATTTACATTGACGTGGAAGGAACTGGAGGGTATTGTGCTGAGTGAAATAAGTTAATCAGAGAAAGACAATTCTGTGGTTTCACTCATATGTGGAGTATAAGAAACAGCACAGAGGATCATAGAGGAAAGCAGGGAAAACTGAATGGGAAGTCATCAGAGAGGGGAAAAAAAACATGAGAGACTCTTTACTATAGGAAACAAACTGAAGGTTGCTGAAGGAGAGGTAGGTGGAGGAATGAGGTAACTGGGTGAAGGGCATTAAAGAGGGCACGTGATGTGGGTGATGTGATTTGCATGGGTGTTATATGATGAATATGTTGGCTAATTGAATCTAAATTTTAAAAAATTAAAAAAAAATAAGCAACTCAGGAAATAACAGTTTGATGGTGAGGATGCATTAAAGGGGAACCCTCTTACACTTTTGGTGGGAATACAAACTGGTTAATCCTCCCTGGAAACAGCATAGAGGTTCCTCAAAAAGTTAAAAATAGATCTATCCTACAACCCAGCAATTTCAAGAGTAGGTATTTATCCAAAAGATACAAACATAGTAATTTGAAGTGGCACATGCACCCCAGTGTTTATAGCAGAAATGTCCACAATAGCCAAACTGTGGAGAAAGCTCAGACGTCCATTGAAAGATCAGTGGATGAAGAAGTGGTTTATATATATATAATGGAATATTACTCAGCCATCAAAAAGAATGGAATCTTGGCATTTACAGTGACATAGAAGGAACCTAGGGTATTATGCTAAGTGAAATAAATCAGTCAGAAAAAGACAAATACTATATGATTTCATTCATGTATGGAATTTAAGAAACAAAACAGAGAAACATAGGGGAAGGGAAGGAAAAATAAAATAAGACAAAATCAGAGAGGGAGACAAACTGTAAGAAACTGTCCTTTTTTTTTTAAAGATTTTGTTTGTCAGAGAGAGAGAGAGAGAGAGTGGGCACTAGCAGGGGGACTGGCAGGCGGAGGGAGAAGCAGACAGAAGGAGAATCAGGCTCTCCATTGATCAACTGATGTGGTACTCGATCTCAGGACCCCAGGATCATGACCTGAGCCACACACAGACACTCAACCAACTGAACCACCCAGGCATCCCAAGACTCTTAGAAAACAAACTGGGGATTTTGGAGGGGACGTCTGTAGAGGAATAGAGTGACTGGGTGATGGACATTAAGAAGAGCTTTTGATGTAATGAGCTCTGGGTGTTATATACAACTGATGAATCATTAAAATCTAAAACCCCTGAAACTAATAATACAGTATAAATTATCTACATTGAATTTTATTAATTATTTTTAAATAAATTATTTTTTTAAAAAGAAGACACAATTGGAGGGACATCTCATGTTCATGGATTGAAAAACTTAATGCTAAAATTTCCTTGCTACTCAAAGCCATCTATACTTTCAGTGCAATGCCCATCAAAACCCTGGTGGCATATGATATTGCCACAGAAACAGACACATTGATTAATGGAACAGAATAGAGAGCCCAGAAATAAAGTCATGCTTTTATGGTCAATTAATCTATGACAAAGGAGGAATGCATATATAATGATGAAAAGACAGTCTCTTCAACAAAGGGTGTTGGGAAAACTGGATAGCCACACACAAAAGAATGATACTGGACTACTTTCTTAAACCATATACAAAACAAACTCAAAGTGAACTAAAGATTTAAGTGTGGGAGCTGAAGCCATAAAATTCCTAGAAGAAAACATAGGCAGTTATTTCTGTGACAATCAACATAGAAACATTTTTCTAGATGTGTATCCCAAGGCCAGGAAACAAAAGAAAACCTAAACTACTGGGACTACATCAAAACAAAAGCTTTAGCACAGCAAAGGAAATCATCAACAAAACAAAAAGTCAACACACTGAATGAGAGAAGATATTTACAAATGATATATCCAATAAGGGATTAGTATCCAGAATATATAAAGAAGTATAAAACTCAACACAAAAACCCCATACAATCTGATTAAAAATTGGCAGAAGGCCTGAGTGGACACTTTTTCACAGAAGATATATAGCCAACACACACATGAAAAGATGCTCAACATCACTAATTATCAGAGAAATGCAAATGAGATATCACCTTATACCTGTCAGAACAGCTAGAATTAAAAAGACAAGAAATAACAAGTGTTGGTGAGGATATGAAGAAAAAGGAACCCTTATGCATTGTTGACAGGAATGTAAACTGGTGTAGTCACTGTAAAAAACAGTATGGAGATTCCACAGAAATTAAAAATAAAGCTACCACATGATCCAGTAATTCCACTAGTCAGTATTTATTCAAAGAAAACAAAAATATTAATTCAAAAAGATATATGCACCTTTAGGTTTGTGGTAGCATTATTTTCAATAGCCAAGATGTGGAAGTAACCCAAGTGTTCACTGACTGATAAATGGATAAAAAATATATGGTACACACACACACACACACACACACACACACAGATATTACTCTGCCATAAAAAAGAATGAGACCTTGACACATGTAACTACATGGTTTATCCATGAGTGAAATGAGTTAGAGGGGCGCCTGGGTGGCTCAGTGGGTTAAGCCGCTGCCTTCGGCTCAGGTTGTGATCTCAGATCCTGGGATCGAGCCCCGCATCGGGCTTTCTGCTCAGCAGGGAGCCTGCTTCTCTCTCTCTCTCTCTGCCTGCCTCTCTGCCTACCTGTGATCTCTGTCTGTCAAATGGATAAATAAAATCTTTAAAAAAAATAAATAAATAAATAAATAAATAAATAAAAATTTAAAAAAATGAGTTAGAGAAAGACAAATACCATACACTTTCACTTATAGGTGGAAACTAAAAAAATAAAACAATGAACAAATAAGCAAAAAATGAAAAGCAGAAACAGATTCATAAATAGAGAGTGATTGCGAGAGGAGAAGAGGGTAGAGGGGTGGGCAAAGTAGGTGAAGGGAAATGGGAGGTGCAGTATTCCAGTTATGAAATGAATAAGTCATGGGGAAAAAGGCATAACATAGGGAATACAATCAATGATGACTTTGTTGCTACACTTGTGAGCATAAGCACATGTACAGAGTTCTCAAATCATTACGTTGTACTCCTGAAACTCATGTAATATTGTATGTTAACTATACTTCAATTAAGAATACCATTAAAAAATTTAAATTCTGTATAGATTTTTAAAGAAATAATGACAATGATAAAGTTAATATATCCAACTTCATACATACCATATGATCATTATTAAAGCTTTCATTTTCTTATTTGAGAGAGAGAGTGAATGAGAGGGAGAAGAAAAGAATCTGAAGCAGACTCCTCACTGAGCATAGAGCCCGACACAGAGCTCAATCCCACAACCATGAGTCATGACTTGAGCCAAAACCCAGAGTCAGACAGTTAACCAACTGAGCTACCCAGGTGCCCCCCATATGATCACTACTAAAAGAAAATTCCAGTGGTATTCTATATGGCAAATTTGTATAGAAGAAAAGATGCCCAATATCCACAGCAATCATGAGGAGAAAAAAACCCAGAAGTATCACACTTCCTGATTTAAACTATACTAGTAAGCTACAGTAATTAAAACAGTATGTTACTGGCATAGAAATAGACACATAAGGCACTGGAACAGAAAAGAGACTCTAAAATTAAATCCCTGCACATATGGCCAATATTTATAAGTAAGCCAACAACATCCAATGGACAAAGGTCATCTCCTCAACATATAGTGTTGGGAAATGGAATAAACTCATGCAAAAAAAAAAAAAAAAGTGAAATTGGACCCCCATCTTACACTATTCATATAATAATTAACTTGTAATGGAACAGAGGCTCAAACATAAAGATCTGAAACTGTAAAACTCCTAGAAGAAAACAGAGAAGCTCATCAACATTAGTCTTGACAATGTTTTTTTGCACATGACATGAAAAGGACAAACATCGAAAGAAAATTTCCAGAAGTGGGGCTATATCAAACTGAAAAGCCTCTGTACCCCCCCCAAAAAAAACAATTAACAAAATGAAAAGGCAACCTCTGGAATTGGAGGTAATTTTTTGCAAACCATGAATCAGATAAAAAGTTTAATATCCAAAATTCATAAAGAAGTCATACAACTTAATGACAATTTAAAAATCTGATCAAAACTGGGTAGAGAAACCAAATTGATATTTTTTTGAAGAGGACATCTAAATGGCCAACAGGTACTCAACATCAGTAATCATCAGATAAATGCAAATCACAACCAAATGAGCTATCACCTTACACCTGTCAAAATGGCTATTGTTAAGAAGACAAGAGATACAAGTGTTGGCAAGGATGTGGGAAAAAAGGGAACACTTGTGCACTGTTGGTAGGATTGTAAACTGGTTCACCCATTCTGGAGAACAGTATGTATCTTTCTGAGAACGAAATGGAACTACCGTATGATGCAACAATCCCATTTCTATGTATATATCCAAAGAAAACGAAAACAGGTTATCAAAGAGATACACACATTGTCATGATTATTGCAGCATTATTCATGATAGCCAAGATATAGAAGCATCCTAAGTGTCCTTTAACAGATGGGTGGATAAAAGAAGATGTACTCTATATGTACAATGGAGCACTATACAGCCATCAGGTAAAAGGAAATTTGACCATTTGCAACAACACGGATGGACTTCAAGGCCATTATGCTAAGTGAGATAAGCCAGACACAGACAGACAAATACTCTATGATATCTCTTACACAATCTAAAAAGCAATGAATACACACACACAAAACAGAGAATGGAATTGTGGTAACCAGGTACAGGGGGTTGAGAGAGTAGAAGAGATGTTGTTTAAGAGTAAATACTTATAACTAGTACACAAATAAGTCATAATGCACAATGCAGGGATTACACACAACAAAACTGTATTATAAACATTAAACTCAATAAGAGAGTAGATCTTAGTTGTTCCTACAACAAGAAGAAATGATAATTTGTAATGTGACAGAGGTATTGGACAATGTTACAGTGGAGATCACATTGCAATAGAAATGTCTCAAATCTGTATGTGCTACCTGTTAAAATTTAGAAAACGTTCTGTATCAGTTATATATCACTTTTTAAAAAATTGTATATTGCAAAAAATTTAATAAGTAAAACGTAAATGCATAAAAGAATAATTATAAATTTGTGTTAACAGGCACAAAATGTATAAAGATGCCATTTGTGATATTACAAAATAAAGGGGTGAGAACATAATTTGAAAGTAGTTTTTGGAGTGCTTCAGTTGGGTAAGTGTCTGCCTTCAGCTTAGGTCATGACTCCAGGGTCCTGGGTCAAGTCCTGCATTGGGCTCCCTCCTCCCGGCTCCATCTGCCCCTCCCCCAACCTTGTGCTCACGAGCTTTCTCTCAAAAATAAAATCTTTTTAAAAAATTAAAATAATGTAGTAGTTTTTGCTTAATACTGTTTTTGTATATTACTTGGTATTAATTAAAACTTGGTTGTTGGGGCGCCTGGGTGGCTCAGTGGGTTAGGCCGCTGCCTTCGGCTCAGGTCATGATCTCAGGGTGCTGGGATCGAGTCCCGCACCGGGCTCTCTGCTCAGCGGGGAGCCTGCTTCCCCCTCTCTCTCTCTGCCTGCCTCTCTGTCTACTTGTGATCTCTCTCTGTCAAATAAATAAATAAAGTCTTTAAAAAAAAAAAAAATAAAATAAAACTTGGTTGTTATAAAATTAAAATATTAATAGTAATCCCCAGGGTAACCAAAGAAGCCTAAGAAAAAAACCTTAAAAATGTACAGAAATACTCTCAGGAATTAAATGGCGGACTAGGGGGACCCTGAACTTGCCTAATTCTTCAAGTACAGCTATATCAACATTCAACTATTTTGAACAACTAGGAAGATGATAAGAGAATTTTTTTTCAATTTTTTAAAAACTTAAATTCAACTAACATATATTATTGGTTTCAGAGGTACAGGTCGGTGATTAATTGGTCTTATATAACACCCAGTGCTCATTACATCACACGCCCTCCTTAATGACCATCATCCAGTTACCCCATCCTTCCACCCTCCTCCCCTCCAGCAACCCTCAGTTTGTTTCCATGATTAAGAGTCTCTTATGGTTTGTTTCTCTCTCTGGTTTTGTCTTGTTTTATTTTTTCCTCTCCTCCCCTATGATCCTCTGTTTTGTTTCTTAAATTACACATATCAGTGAGATCATATGATAATTATTTTTCTCTGATTGACTTACTTTGCTTAGCATAATACTATCTAGCTCCAACCATGTTGTCGCAAATGGCAAGATTTCATCATTTTTTATGGCTGATATTCCATTGTGTGTGTGTATACATACACACACACACACACACACACACACACACACACCCCACATCTTTTTTATCCATATGTCGGTGACATCTGGGCTCTTTCCATAGTCTGGCTATTGTGGACATTGCTACCATAAACATTGGGGTGCACATGCCCCTTCAGATCACTTTTTGTGTCTTTTTTGTATCTTTTGGGTAAATACCCAGTAGTGCAATTGCTAGGTCATAGAGTAGCTTTATTTTCAGTTTTTTGAGGAACTTAGATACTGTTTTCCAGAGTGGCTGTACCACTTTACTTTCCCACCAACAGTGTAGGAGGGTTCCCTTTTCTTTGCATCGCCAGTATCTGTTATTTCCTGAGTTGTTCATTTTAGCCATTCTGGCTGGTGTGAGGTGGTATCATTGTGGTTTTGATTTGTATTTCCCTGATGCCAAGTGATGTTGAGCATTTTTTCATGTAAGATGATCTGAGGATTAAGGAAATAATTTGCACATTTGGAGGGAGAGAACATGGAAGATGCAATGTTCAGAGCACTGAATTGGGGGTGAGAAAAGCCACAAGGCTTCTAAGGGGGTGGAATCCATTTCATGGAGCAAAGTCAGGAAGAGGGAGAGCATGGGAAACAGCCTCCTGGGTAGGGGCTGCACGATAAGCTGCAGTATGGAGATGCCCTGGGTTGCACAGGGGAGAGGTCGTTCCCCTTCCCAGAGGACATTTTAAAGAGAATATTTTGGTTCTCAAAGGACCAAAGGCCAGCTGGGAACATTGAGCAGTGCTCATTTGCTGGGTTTCAGGTGTGCACAGAGGTTAGAAAACCTCTTAATAACGTTTTGCTGTGAGCTACAACAGGCTTAAACCTCTGTGTGCATGCTGAGTGGCTGCTTTTCTACAGCTGAACTCAGCAGAAAGCGGAGACAGGAGCACATTGCAGATAACTGCTGCTTTTTGCTGTCTGCAGTGATAGATTCAAGCATCTGAGATGGCTTTTCTGGGACAGAAGGGAATAGAGGACAGAGTTAATTAAGTGCAGACAACTGACAACCTGGTTCCAGCTATTTTTTTTTTTTTAATAAGAACGATTCTTTATTCTTTTTTCCTTTTTAAGATTTTATTTATTTATTTGACAGAGATTATAAGTAGGCAGAGAAGCAGGTAGAGAGAGAGCAGGAAGCAGGCTCCCTGCTAAGCAAAGAGCCCGATGTGGGGCTCGATCCCAGGACCCTGGGATCATGACCTGAGCTGAAGGCAGAGGCTTTAACCCACTGAGCCACCCAGGCACCCCCTGGCTCCAGCTTTTTGCTGAGCATTACAATAAACTCAAGCCTCTTCATATGCATGGTGAGATAACTTTTGGGGGATGGGATGGTGCTGGACATGCTAAGCCTTTCCTCCAGGGGACAGGAGTGGGCTTGCACCTTTCCAGGCCCTTAAAACTTGGAGTTTTGAATTGCAGCTACTGGCCGGAGAAAAATATAGTACATCTGTAGCTTCAGATGTGCTGATAGCCTGGACACATACAGGTTAAAGGCAGTGAACTGAAGAAAGTCCGGGGCACAGGAGATTGTTTGCTTTTCTAAGAGGGCTCCTGAACAGCACTGGCGGGGAGTTCTACTCCCCAGGAACAAGAGGATAGGGTGACAACATTTTCTACCTCCACCACCACCACTCCCTCTTCCCTCCCACCAGCACGGTCCGACTTCAGAGAGAAACAGAGAGCCTCCAGTGGGCTCTGGAGTCCCCTACCCTACACCCGGCACCTCAGCCTGAGCAGGAGCTTCCTAAAAAGGACAAGTGAGCTTGTGAGCCAACCCAGCAGTCCTCTCCTCAGAAGACCAGCACAGGTCCCCCGTGTGTGCCAAGTCTACTGATTAAAGAAAGCTCCAAAACATCAGATTCTGGTGTGAATTTTTTTGACAGAGAGAGATCACAAGTAGGCAGAGGCAGGCAGAGAGAGAGGAAGGGAAGCAGGCTCCCTGCTGAGCAGAGAGCCCTATGCAGGGCTTGATCCCAGGACCCTGGGATCATGACCTGAGCTGAAGGCAGAGGCTTTAACCCACTGAGCCAGCCAGGTGCCCCTTTCTTAATCTTTTTATATGTTTACATTTTTTTTCTATTTCTTCTTCTTTATTCTTTATAAATACATATATATTCTAATTTGTATCAGGCATACCATCTTTCATTTATTTTTGGTTCATTTGTTTCCTTATTTTTTTGGATCAGGCATATTTTTTTTTCTCTTTTCTTCTTTACTCCCTTGTTTCTTATTTTTTAGAATCATTCTTATAGTTTATTGTTTGTTCATATGCATTTTTGTTCCATTTTCTTTTATCTTGGATCAGGCTATGTTTTCATTTTTATTCTTTCTTCTTTTCTTTTCCTTTTCCTTAACATGGACTTAACATGACAAACAAATCAAAGCACACCTATTAAAGGTCAAAACAGTCACCACTGCAAGCAAAGAGGAACTCTTTAGAATACTTTATCCTACAACACTGTCATTCAAAATAGAAGGAGAGATAAAGAGGTTCAGGACAAACAAAAAAATAAAGGAGTTTGTGACCACTATACCAGCCCTACAAGAAATACTAAAGGGGATCCTTTGAGTGGAGGGAGAACCAAAAAGTAACAAGACTAGAAAGCAGCAGAGACAATCTACAGAAACAGTGACTTTACAGGAAATACAATGGCACTAAATTTGTATCTTTTTCAATAATTACTCTGAATGTAAATGATCTAAATGTTCCAATCAAAAGGCATAGGGTATCAGACTGGAAAAAAACCCAAAAACCTATTAATATGTGTTCTACAAGAGACTCATTTTAGACCCAAAGACACCTCCAAATTGAAAGTGAGGAGGCAGAGAACTATTTATCATGCTAATGGACATCAAAAGAAAGCTAAAGTAGCCATATATTGGACAAACTAGATTTTAAACCAAAGACTGTAATAAGAACTGAAGATGGAAACTGTATAATAATAAAAGGCTCTATCCAACAAGAATATCTAACAACTGTAAAAATTTATGCCCCTAACTTGGGAGCAGCTAAATATATAAACCATATAACTAAAGAAATTCATTGACAATAATATAATAATAGTAGGGGCATGGGACTTTAACACCACACTCATAGCAATGGACAGATCATCTAAGCAGAAGATCAATAAGGAAACACATGCTTTGAATGACATACTGGACCAGATAGACTTAAGAGATATATTCAGAGCATTTCATCCTAAAACAGCAGAATACACACTCTTCTCGAGTGTACATGGAACATTCTCCACAATACATCACATAATGGGTCACAAATCAAGTCTTACCAACTACCAAAAAAACCCTGAGATTATCCATGCATATATTCAGGCCACAATGTTTTAAAACTAAAACTCAATCACAAGAGAAAATTTGGAAGGAACACGAATTCATGGAGGTAAAAGAATGGATGGGTCAATGAGGAAATTAAAGATTAAAAAATACATGGAAACAAATGAATATGAAGACACAACAGTTCAGAAATTTTGGGATGAAGCAAAGTTGGTCCTAAGATGGAAGTATATAGCAACACAGGCCTACCTCAAGAAAGAAGAAAAGCCTCACATACACAACCTAATCTTACACCTAAAAGAGCTGGAAAAGGAACAGTAAATAAAACCTAAATCCATAATAAAGATTCGAGCAGAAATCAATGATATATAAAATTAAAACACACACACACACAATAGAATGAATCAATGAAACTAGGGGAGCATGAGCAGGGTGAGGAAAGAGCAGAAGTAGAGGGAGAAGCAGACTCCCCACTGAGCAGGAAGCCCAACACAAGGCTTGATCCCAGGATCCAAAGATCATGACCTGAGCTGAAGGCAGATGCTTAACCAACTGAGCCACCTCGGTGCCCCATCTACCAAACATTTAGAGAAGAATTAACACCTATTCTTCTGAAACTGTTTCAAAAAATAGAAATGGAAGGAAGACTTCCAAACTCATTCGATGAGGCCAGCATTAACTTGATCCCCAAACCAGACAAAGACACAACTGAAAAGAATTAGAGGCCAATATCCCTAATGAACATGGATGCCAAATTTCTCACCTTATACTAGCCAATAGGATCCAACGGTACATTAAAAGGATTATTCACCATGACTAAGTGGAATTTATTCATGGGCTGCAGGGGGGTGGTTCAACATCCATAAATCAATGTGATATACCACATTAATAAAAGAAAGGACAAGAACCATATGACCCTCTCAATTGATGCAGAAAAAGCATTTGACAAAGTACAGCATCTTGGGTGTCTGGGTGGCTCATTTTTTGGGCATCTGCCTTTGGCTTGGGTCATGATCCCAGGGTCCTGGGATGGAGCCCCATACCAGGCTCCCTGCTCAGTGGGAAGCCTGCTTCTCCCTCTCCCACTCCCCCTGCTAATATCCCCTCTCTTGCTGTCTTTCTCTGTTAAATAAATAAATAAAATATTTAAAAATACATATAAAAATATAGCATTTTCCCCAAGATTTTATTTATTTATTTGACAGACACACACACATGTAGGCAGAGTGGGAGGCAGAGGGACAGGGAGAAGCAGACTCCCCACCGAGCAGGGAGCCCAATGTGGGACTCAATCCCAGGATGCTGGGATCATGACCTGAGCCAAAGGCACTCACTTAACCCACTGAGCCACCCAGGTGTCCCTACAGCATCCTTTCTTGATTAAAACACCCCACAGTATAGGGACAGAGGGAACATACATACACATCAAAAGCCATATACAAAAGACCCACAGCAAATATCATCCTCAATGGGGAAAAACTGAAAGCTATTTCCCTAAGGTCAGGATGCCTACTCTCACCACTATCGTTCTACATTGTAACTGGGAGTTCCAGCCTCAGTGATCAGACAGCAAAAGAAATAAAAGGGATTGGAATTGGCAAAGAAGTAAAATTCTCATTCTTTGCAGATGATGTGACACTTTATGTGGAAAACCCAAAAGACTCCACTCCAAAACTGCTAGAACTCACACAGGAATTCAGTAAAGTGGCAGGATATAAAATCAATGCACAGAAATCAGTCGCATTTCTTTACACCAACAACAAGACAGAAGAAAGAGAAATTAAGGAGTCAATCCCATTTACAATTGCACCCCGAACCATAAGATACCTAGGAATAAACCTAACCAAAGAGGCTAAGAATCTATACTCAGAAAACTATGAAGTACTCATGAAAGAAATTGAGGAAAACACAAAGAAATGGAAAAATGTTCCATGCTCCTGGATTTGAAGTACAAATATTGTTAAAATGTCTATGCTACCTAGAGCAATCTATACATTTAATGCAATCCCTATCAAAATCCCATCTGTTTTTCAAAGAAATGGAACAAATAATCCTAAAATTTATATGGAACCAGAAAAGACCTTGAGTAGCCAGAGAAATGTTGAAAAAGAAAAGCAATGCTGGTGGCAACACAATTCTGGACTTCAAGCTCTATTACAAAGCTGTAATCATCAAAACAGTATAGTACTGACACAAAAACAGACACATAGATCAATGGAACACAATAGAGAGCCCGGAAATGGACCTTCAAAGCTGTGGTTAACTAATCCTTGACAAAGCAGGGAAGAGTGTCCAATAGGAAAAAGAGAGTCTCTTCAACAAACGGTGTTGGGAAAATTGGACAGCCACATGCAGAAAAAATGAAACTGGACCATTTCCTTACACCACATACAAAAATAGACTCCAAATGAATGAAAGACCTCAATGTGAGAAAACAATCCATCAAAATCCTTGAGGAGAATGCAGGCAGCAACCTCTTTGACCTCAGCATAGCAACTTCTTTCTAGAAACACTGACAAAGAGAAGGGAAGCAAGGGCAAAAATGAACTATTGGGACTTCATCAAGATAAAAAGTTTTTGCACAGCAAAGGAAACAGTTAACAAAACCAAAATACCACCTACAGAATGAGAAGATATTTGCAAATGACATATCAGATAAAGAACTTATCACACTCAACATCCAAAGAACAAATAATCCAATCAAGAAATGGGCAGAGGACATGAACAGACATTTCTGCAAAGAAGACATCCAGATGGCCAATAA